>NC_091968.1:4242424-4545454 GCF_036711975.1 Onthophagus taurus | reverse complement strand
AGTTCTTCTAAAAAGAACCAAGGGGGTGGTGAATTTCATCCCCTTAGAGGGCGCTAGGGAAGCTTAAGGTATGCTAGAAAACAAGATGTTAACCAGTAGTAAATACATACCAAATTTCAAATTCTTCGGTTTACTTATAGCCGAAATAAATAATAAAATGTAAATTTTTAGCTCAACTTTGATCGCTCATAGCTCGAAAACAAAAGAGTTGCGACCCTATGTTTATATAAAAAACTTGTGTTATTTTGGCAAGTACTACGTCCTAGTAAAGTTTCCCGATTAAAAACTGAACCACCCTGTATATAGTACTCGTCTGATATAGTGGCCTTGGCTTTATCAAGTTGAATTGTTGATCTTTTTAGTAATTAAGGTTGCTTTATTTATAGTTAAACTTTATATGTTTGAAATTAAGAATTGTAAAAGTTTGTATCTCAAGATCGAATTGAGATATCACCCTTACACTTTAAAATGATATTATATAATAATTTGCCGATTTCTTCGTTTGGTATAGAAAGTGTAACTCCACTCATCTTTTCAAAGATCTGCACGCACAAGTGAAATCTTTAAATAATAATAATTGTCGTTTCGTTGTATAACATTTCGAGATTCACTTCATACTACAAAGAATTATTAAATAATGAGAAGCCAAATATAAACGAAATCTTTTTAGTACTAATTTTTAATACGCGAGAATTTTTTTTTGGTTCGAGACATTGAAAAAACGTTCAACTAATTGTTTGCCAACTTGGTTTTCTTCTTCGCAAAAGAGTTTCATCAGAAGAGACACAACAATATGACGGTGTAAACGTCTTCCTAATTAGCTCTATGCACGAATAGAAAGAAAAAAATCGGTACAAGGTTCGTATACATTTTATTTTTCAACGATGTCTTCTTCTATTTTCATTTCGTTTTCTAGTTCGAGTTAAAAGAATTTTGCCTTTTTCAGCTTAGTAATAAATATATTTTTTTTCTTAGATAAGTAATGGTAAAAAAGAAAAGTAATGAAATAAAAGTGATGGAGAAACAGATCTAGTTTGTGAAAATCGAGTTGAAATCGACGATTTCTAGTTTTATACAAAAATTTCGCTTCTTCAAATGACATTGACTTTCAAATCAACTTTGGGATTTACAATTTAAATTGGTTATTTAAAATTCGATGCAGTCTTTTAACCATTGTTAGATCATCCTCAATTTTAACACAAACTTCCTGATTTTGATTTCATTTAATTTTCTCTTTTTATTCTTATTTTTATTACAAACTACAACATTTTTAATAATAGTGTAACCACGCAAATATCTTTTAATTAAAAATTAATAAAGATTAAAATTATTGTTTATAGACATGAATAAATAGAGATGAAAGAAAAAGTCTAGTCTAATTTTAAGGTTCAATTCACAAAAGAAACTCTTGCGAATTGCGTAAAGTCACCTCCCATTTTAAACTCACTCTCTTACTAGTCGCAACTATTATTGCGGGTGACTGTGGCAATACGATAATTACAGCTTCCACGGTAGTCCCCAGAAAGATAGACGTGTGCCCCATTTCGTAATATCAACCACTTTACTAATTATTTCAACAATAATGTATAAAAAAAATATTTATTACGACAGAAAAGTTTAAAATAAAATAAATATGATAAACAATATAATATATAATCGAAGAAAGTTTCATGATAGAAAGAAAATGCTAATATATGGCGAGATTGCTATTCGAGAGCCGGCATCTAAGTAACTTCTTAAGCTCTCAAACACCGCCTCTGGGTGGTTGATAAGAAGAAAGGTGAAAGTAAAAGGTGACAGGTCGTGGAATCATCTCCACCACAAAGTGAAATTAAGATCTTGATTTCCTCAAGTTTTTATCACACGTACATAAAATATCGTTAAAACAATCCCAAAAAAGTTATTTTATTTAACATAATCTTTTTTGATCGTTGAACTTTCTGGAAGTAGATGTAGAAGACGAAGGAGACCTTCGCATTTCGATCGGAAAACATTTATTATTGTTGTTGCATCGCGTAGTTTTTAGACGTGACTAACATTGACCGGTCAAAAGATTGTTTCATCTTTGTGGAAGGTAATAAAAAAAAATGGCAAAACACGACGTGGTGGTGAATAAGCATTCTGGAATTGTTAATGAATGAGATGTTAAAATGAATCGTTTTAGAATCAACAATTCAAACAATTTTAACACATTTTATCTCAACAACTAATTAACATATAATACTGAAATAACGAACATCTAATATAATTACTTATTCTTTAAAAATATTGTTATGATTTGTTTAACCCATCTCTGTATAATTGTTTGTTACTGATTGAAATGCATAACTTTAAAAATTCGTATCTCAAGAATGAATTGAAATATAACAATGAAATAAAGAGAATTACAACGCAAATTTGATAAAGATTCAAAGTGCTATAAACAATTTCTTATTTTCCCAAAATATCGTTACTATGATTTTTTCAATCCTACATTTTTCTTATTTCTTCAAAGGTTTTAAGCTCACAAAGGTGTCTTTGCGTTTGTTGTTACTTTAGCCTTGATATATTCACAAAGAGATTACGAAGAATCTTTGGAATGAATTAGTAAATTCAGCAAATTTCATTCTTAATAGAACTGGTTCAATACAGCAAGGTAATAGAGAGCTAATAATAATAATAATAATAAATGACTTTTTCACTAGTAATACGAAATAAAAACAATGCTTGTAAACTTAAAAAAAAGAAACAAAAATACAAAAGCGAAAAAAAAAGGCGAAGTTCAGTCTTAAACCGTTTTTCAACTTAACCATGAGAGAGGAAAAAAAAAATTTATTATGGAAAACAAAAGTAAATCAAAACAAAAGCAAATTAATAAACGACTATACAAACTAGAATTAACTGAAGCGTGCACATCAAAAATAGTAAATAAATAAGAATAATCAGTAAGAATGACAACAACGTAGATAAAAACAAAGGCAAGAAGAAACACAGAGAGCTCTCAACCTGCATCAAATAACAATGCAAAATTATTTATTTCCGTTTAAATGACTTCTGAGACAATGATTTTCTGATATCCAATGGAATATTATTGAATATTTTAGTAATCTGGTAACTAAAGCATTTTTAAAAAAATTGAAGGTCGTATACTGGAGAATCAAATCTTATATTCAATGTATGGACATCGGCTCGAAATCGAATCCTGTTATAAATGTAAGGGGGCTGTTGATAATTTATCACTTTATAATACAAACAGGCTGAATGCAAAATTCTTCGGTTCTGCATATTCAACCAGTTTACATCGACCAATCGATCACTAACATGC
Source organism: Onthophagus taurus (assembly GCF_036711975.1). Taxonomy (NCBI): domain Eukaryota; kingdom Metazoa; phylum Arthropoda; class Insecta; order Coleoptera; family Scarabaeidae; genus Onthophagus; species Onthophagus taurus. Next base: position 4,542,150 of record NC_091968.1, on the reverse strand, counting down.
TGCCGACGTTTAATACCATAAATTAGTCGTAAACAGGAATTTTGTACCCTTTGTATCTTCCTCTTTGCAAGATATGAAATGAAAGTAGAGCATATCACATCGCAATAATTAAAATGCGATAATACAAGTGATTCGCAAAGTTTAGCCTTAAGCTTTCTATTTAAAGAATTTCGACAGTTGTAAATGAGTTTTAAGTTACAGTACGCTAATTGGGTACATTTATTAACGTGATTATTAAATTTCAGTGCGTCATCAATTAATAGTCGCAGACTTTTTACAGTATAAATTAAAACTTCGTTTTTTGCACTTTAATGGATTTTATTTATTGTTTTTCTCAACCGGTTTCGCTACATTTACATAGCATCTTCAGGAGAGTTACGTCAATTTGTTACAAAAGTATACTTTATCTTGATTCATTTGGTAATTCCTTGTTTATTTCTATTGTTAAACTATATAGATGATATTTATTAAGTATGATTGAAGAGGATTAAAATTGTTTAGAAACGTGATGTGTCATGCAGTTCGTTCTCAAAGTTAATTTAAATTTTAATTTTTATTTATTTATTATTATTTTTATTTAATTTAAATTAACTTTGACAACGAACTCTTCAATCATACTTAATAAATATCATCTATATAGTTTAACAATAGAAATAAACAAGGAATTATCAAATGAATCAAGATAAAGTATACTTTTGTAACAAATTGACGTAACTCTCCTGAAGATGCTATGTAAATGTAGCGAAACCGGTTGAAAAAAACAATAAATAAAATCCATTAAAGTGCAAAAAACGAAGTTTTAATTTATACACATAAAATGGAAAGAAAATCACCTAAAAATATTTTTACAGTATTACTACATGTGTTGTTTACAAAAATATTAAGTTTGGATAAGAGAATCTGTTCGGTTAATCTATAGATTGTGACGTTCAGAAATATCAGCTATACTTCGAAGATCAGAGAGCAATGCGTTAAGGATAAAATTTGCTACAACTTTTGGTCTAAAAGTTTTTCTGTATCATGTTCGGACTACCGACTTTTTTCCATTAACCACTTCAGAAACTACGAATTCTTCTGATTTTCAGATTTCGGAATATTTCTCTACATTGATGCATCTGAGAGCAAAACTGTTGGAGAGCGATGTGTAAAGAGTAAAATTTGCTACAACTTTTGTTCTAAAAGTTTTTCTGTATCATGCTCAGAATACTGATTTTTTCCATTAACCACTTCTATTTTTCAGATTTTCGAATATCTCTACATTGATGCATCTGAAAACAAAACTGCTACAGAACAATATGTAAAACGTAAAATTTGCTAGATCTTTTGTTCTAAAAGTTTTTCTGTATCATGCTCGGAATACCGCTGCTTTTTTCCATTAACCACTTGAGAAATTAATACGAATTCTTCTGATTTTCAGATTTTCGCATATTTCTCTACATTGATGCATCTGAGAGCAAAACCATTGGAGAGCGATATATGAAAGGGTAAAATTTGCTACAACTTTTGTTTTAAAAGTTTTTCTGTATCATGCTCGGAATACTGTTTTTTTTTCCATTAACCACTTGTGAAACTACCAACACTTCTAATTTTCAGATTTTCGAATATTTCTCTACATTGATGCATCTAGAGTTGTGCAATTGACCGGTCAAATATGATTAGGTCAATTATCGGTCAATTGACCAATATATAAACTTCAATAAAACTTTAGTTTCTTATTCACTAAACTTTAAAATTAACCAACTAATTTTGGAGGGGTACTTATCGATCCCAGATAAAGGAATTTATAAATTCGAAAAGTTACTATCGAAAAAAACTTTTCTACTATAGGAAATTACGTGTCAAAAATGATTCACGGAATCCCATGAATCTAATTAAGTAAATATGGTAAAATCAGTTCACTGCAGTTCATAACTTAAACCTACAAAATACTTTACTATCGCTACTTGAATATAGATGACATTATTATATTTAATATAATTGAAATAAAATTATGTGTATTTATAGATGGATGGATGGTTTTTTAATTTTTAGCTCTACCGGTTTGATCGTTACATTCAATCATCTTCAGGAGCAACGTCATTAAACATATTTTTAAAAAACATATCTTGTTTGTTATTTAAGCTGTTATCTTCTTGATCTTGATTACTTAATCTTCTTTTCTTTGTTACCTTGTTATCCACTCAATAAGCTTTCCCTGCAGCAGTTTGAACAAACGAAAAGAAACACATGGCGTATAGTCAGTCAATTGTCCATGGCACATCCCTAGATGCATGTGAGAGCAAAAGTGTTAGAGAGCGATGTGTAAAGGATAAAATTTACAACAAAACTTTTGTTCTAAAAGTTTTACTGAATCATGTTCGGAATACTGAATTTTTCCATTAACCACTTGTGAAACTACCAATTCTTCTAATTTTCAGATTTTCGAATATTTCTCTATACATATAGATGCATCTGAGAGCAAAAATGTTACAGAGTGATGTGTAAAAGGTAAAATTTGCTACAACCTTTGTTCTAAAAGTTCTTCTGTATCATGCTCGAAATACCGTTGTTCTCCATTAACCACTTGTGAAACTACGAATTCTTCTATTTCTTTCAGTTTTTCGAATATTTCTCTATATTGATGCATCTGAGAGCAAAAATGTTAGAGAGCAATGTGTAAAGGATCAAATTTGCTACAACTTTTATTCTAAAAGTTTTTCTATATCATGCTCGGAATACTTATTTCTTCCATTAACCACTTATGAAACTACAAATTCTTCTAATATTCAGATTTTCGAATATTTCTCTACATTGATGCATCTGAGAGCAAAAGTGTTAAAGACCGATGTGTAAATGGTAAAATTTGCTACAACTTTTGTTCTAAAAGTTTTTCTGTATCATGCTCGGCATACCGATTTTTTCCATTAACCACTTCTGAAACTACGAATTCTTCTGATTTTCAGTTTTTCGAATATTTCTCTACATTGATGCATCTGAGAGCAAAAGTGTGAAAGAGCGATGTGTAAATGGTAAAATTTGCTACAACTTTTGTTCTAAAAGTTTTTCTGTATCATGCTCGGAATACTGATTTCTTCCATTAACCACTTGTGAAACAACAAATTCTTCTAATTTTCAGATTTTCGAATATTTCTCTACATTGATGCATCTGAGAGCAACAATATAAGAAAGCGATGTGTAAAGGGTAAAATTTGGTACAACTTTTGTTCTAAAAGTTCTTCTCTATCGTGCTCGAAATACCGTTTTTCTCCATTAACCACTTATGAAACTACGAATTCTTCTATTTTTTTCAGTTTTTCGAATATTTCTCTACATTGATGCATTTGAGAGCAAAACTGTTGGAGAGCGATGTGTAAAGAGTAAAATTTGCTACAACTTTTGTTCTAAAAGTTTTTCTGTATCATGCTCGGAATACCGATTTCTTCCATTAACCACTTGTGAAACTACAAATTCTTCTAATTTTCAGATTTTCGAATATTTCTCTACATTGATGCATCTGAGAGCAAAAATATAAGAAAGCGATGTGTAAAGGATCAAATTTGCTACAACTTTTGTTCTAAAAGTTTTTCTGTATCATGCTCGGAATACTGATTTCTTCCATTAACCACTTGTGAAACTACGAATTCTTCTGATTTTCAGTTTTTCGAATATTTCTCTACATTGATGCATCTGAGAGCAAAAGTGTTAAAGAGCGATGTGTAAATGGTAAAATTTGCTACAACTTTTGTTCTAAAAGTTTTTCTGTATCATGCTCGGAATACTGATTTCTTCCATTAACCACTTGTGAAACCACAAATTCTTCTAATTTTCAGATTTTCGAATATTTCTCTACATTGATGCATCTGAGAGCAAAAATATACGAAAGCGATGTGTAAAGGGTAAAATTTGGTACAACTTTTGTTCTAAAAGTTCTTCTGTATCGTGCTCGAAATACCGTTTTTCTCCATTAACCACTTATGAAACTACGAATTCTTCTATTTTTTTCAGTTTTTCGAATATTTCTCTACATTGATGCATCTGAGAGAAAAAGTGTTAGAAGGTGATGTGTTAAGGGTAAAACTTGTCTCAACTTGTGGTCTAAAAGTTTTTCTGTATCATGCTTGATTGATGAGTGCGAAAAGAAAAAAAGCATCAAGCTGATACGCATTAGTGGTGGAACATGCTACACATATATTCCAAAAACGAAGAGAAAGTAGTTAAACAACAAGGCTATTAAAAACATCTTAATAGGATATGATGGTTATCGCATCTGGATGACAGGATATAATAAAAATGATTTAATCCTATTTGTACGCATTTTAGACACTAACTAACAAAAGAAACTGGTACCTTTGCATTGTCTAAACCCAGAAAATTTAAAATTTATTTATATTACATACAAAATTAAATAGAAAGCAAAACCACATGGGATCTTTACCTTGATTACATTCAAAGAAGCAAAGTTCATCGATAATCGAAGACGTTTCTTGTTTCCTTGACCTGGAGACTCCATAGAAAGAAGAAGACGACACCGTTAAAAAGAAGAAAAACGAAATCACCTTTAACGTCCGTCCTCTAGAAGTTAAATAACGATGCAAACACAGGTGGATTAAATTGTAAACGACTCCTTTATAGAATGAAACCATAGAATAGAAATAAAGAAGTGAAGTAGAAGGCGATAGAAAAGGATGGATTGAGCGTGGCTTTTCGACCGGGTTAATTAGGTTTTGATTTCGGGATCTACTAAGACTATACAATTAGTGGAGTAGAGAAACGTCTAAGAGTCGCAGGAAATTGGCCCCGAATTTACGCAAGATCCTCAATCAGATCAGGCAAGAAGAGAGTTAAAGATTCTCCGAAACGATAAGTGGATGTCTATTGTCCGAGGAGATTTTGTTGGATAAACCACTTCGTATCTTAGATTTATTATTATAAAGTATAAATATAAATCGTAATTAAATAATGATGTGCAAATTTACCATAGATGTAACCACAAATGTATTATATATAAAGAGCGTGGCATTTCACTTTCAATACACCAACGTAGCGTTCTTCCTTATTACTTATTTAACACCGTTTAAAAAAATTTCTTTTTTGCAAACAAATTAGCAAGTTGTAAATATTTGGCAAAAAATGCAATTAATTTAATAAATTATTTAAAATCTTCCTATTAGAAATTCACTTTGAAATAAACTATTTCACACGTTCTAAATCCAACACGACTTAAAAACTAATTATAACATTTAAAAGAGAACAAAAAAAAAAAGTTAATAACTTACCCAAAAATAATTTTAAATCGCAACAATTAAATTATTCTTCAAAGATTCCCCATTAGGTCACTTTTAATTTAAAAGTTGTTAAATTGGGGATTAAAAAAATAGGTGGAGGCGCGGAAGATCACGAAACGTGAACTGTTTAGACTCGATTTGAACTCTAACTTCTTCGCGCTCGCGAAGTTAACGACGTCGAGGTCGCGCAAAAGATGTGCTTCTTCTGCTCCGTACCGAATACAAGAAGAAGAAGTCGTTTACTCTCTCCTTCGCCACCGCTACTATACCTAACCCGATGATGACCTTTCGCCGTTACGCATCTATGCAAAGGCCAAACGAAAACCGGCGACGAGAACCACGTTTTTTTTTCTTTCTTTTTTTTTTTGGTCGGTGTCCGAACGACATTTAAAATAACCCAATTTGGTTGAACGTTTAAAAAAAATTAATAAAAGAACTCGTACGAAACGTATTGAAATAATATAAATTAAGCGAACGCGGACACATGTTTTATCAAGGATACTACGAGACTGGAATGGAATGAACGATGAACAAATTAAAAAAATAAACTGGATCTTGATCGGAAAAACTGGTAATAAAATAATGAAATGCCAAAGGTGTTGTGAAATTTAAAAAAATATTTCTATGCAGATGATTGAGAAATTTACATAATAAAATCAAACGGGATAATTGGAAATAGACTCTACTAAATTTAAACAGAAAACCATAAATATCTGTCCGAAGAGCGAAGAGTTTCACTTTCGATACTCTAACTTCCTTATTACTTTAGCTTTTCCAACGAGTTTTCTTGAAATTTAAAGTTAACAATTTATTGTAGTATTTATTTCAAGTTTGGCTACGAAATCTTACTCATAATGATAAACAACCCAACCTTTGAGTATCAGGTAAAAATCAGGTAAAAATTATTTTAAGAACCACTAAAAAATTTGATACTAAACAAAATTTCCATAAAGGTTGTTATGATTTATGATATACCGGGAATTTCATACAAAGGAGCCCATTATGTATGGAATATAGTATACAGGTGTCCCGAAACTCAACGTCAAGCGGGCACAGGGTGAGAGGCCAACCCATACCTGTTCTGGTAAAAATAAGAAAAAAATTCTATGTCTTTTACTTAAGTGGTAATAGACATATTTTTGAAAATGTTAAAAATCATTCTCGTACATCATATCTTTAGGTACTACGGTCAGAAATGTTCGCAATTTAATAGTGACTTTTTTAATAATGTGTTCCTCATTACTAGGGCAACCAAAAATATGCAAACGGTGCAAACGTATATTTTTTTTCATACCCTCCAGAATAAAATGGACTAGATAGAAATTTGTTTCAAATCAATCTATGAATTTTGAGCCGTATTTGTTAGAGCATATTTTTGCTTATTTTATCTATACGAGCATACATTGCATATTTTCAAATTATATAACATTTTTGGAAATAAATGAATATTATTTTTCTATTTTTTTATTGATTTTATATTTGAATTTTATTTTGCAATTTGATATAAAGTTACCATAAAGTTATTCAATTCTTTAAAGAATATTAAATTATCGACATTTGAAAAGTTCAGGAAAGTTATCCCAATATGTGCGTGAATATCCTGTGTTCAAAACTGATGGTAAGGTACTTTTTTGCAAAGTGTGCAACAAATCTGTGTCAGCCGAAAAAATATTCTCGGTAAAATAGCATCTAGCAAGTTTAAAACACATAGAATTAGAGAAAAAAAATAATGAGAAGAAAACTACTCAGCCTTTTTTTGCTGAATGTTCCACATCCAAATCAAAAGATATTCAATTTGCAGAAGATCTATGTAGCGCACTAATTTCAGCTGATATACCTCTATATAAAATGCGTAACAAAAAATTAGTATCGTTCCTAGAGTCATACACAGAGTACAAGGTACCATCTGAAACTACTCTTCGCACAAAGTATGTTAAAGAACTTTACCAAAATACCATAGAACACATACGAAAATGTATCAACGGTCGCTTCTTGTGGCTCTCGAGTCACAAGAAGCAGAGTCTCATGAGTCGATTGCGAAACAAAATTTTTTGTTAAATACAGCAGTGCTTGATAAAGCGAATCATAGCACTATTGCAAGACATTTCGATGATTCTGTTAAGATTTTGGGTGAGACTTTCAACAGAGATATGATTTTACTCTTTGTATCAGATGCTGCTCCCTACATGGTAAAAGCAGCAAAGGCGATACAAACGTTTTATCCAAAAGTGACACACTTGACTTGTGCTGCACACGGACTTCATCGAGTTTGTGAGCAAATTCGAGGTACATACACTAACATCGACCGGCTTATCGCCAATGTGAAAAAAGTATTTTTAAAAGCGCCATCAAGAGTAGCAATTTTTAAGGAAATAGCGCCTAGTGTTGTTTTTCCTCCAAAACCGGTAACTACTCGCTGGGGAACATGGATTGAAGCGGCAAAGTACTATGCAACTAATTTCGAAATAATTAGGAATGTGTTTGATGCATTAGACGAAGAGGACGCTGCGTCAATCAAAATTTCAAAGGCCTTACTAAATGACAATACAATAAAATCAGATTTGATTTTCATTGCATCAAATTATGGCTTCCTTTGTGCGTCAATAAAAACATTGGAAACAACTGGGCTTTCGCTTTCTGCACAGGTTGATATAGTGACAAAACCTGAGGACTTAATTAATGGAATAAACAGTGAAACTGCCAGTAAAGAAAAAAATGGATATGTGTATTTCAAAAAATCATGGTTTTTCTATTTTGAAAGAAATTTCTACATGTTTAAGTACAGGATTTACAGAAATAAAAACAATAAATACACTGTTAGTGAAATACTAGCATTTAAGTTTGCACCTATAACTTCAGTGGAAGTGGAACGAAGTTTTTCAATGTACAAGAATGTTTTACGTGCAAACAGACAAAGCTTCCTTTTTGATAATTTAGGTGAGATGTTTGTCATTTATTGTAATCAAAATTTAAGTTGAATCTGTATTTGTTTTATTATCTATTTCTTTCTATTTGTCTTTTGTATATTGTTCAATATTTTCTAATTGTCTTTTAGTTTAAACATGTCAAACTAATAAATGTCTCGAGATATAAATAGAAATCATTTCTACTTTATTTTGTTTAACTTCGCCTACAGATTTAAAAGACAACTACATTTTAAATTTGATAGGAATATTTGGAAAAGACTCTTTTTTATAGAGCATATTTTCATGTTTAAACAGCATATTTTGATTTTTATACAGCATTTTTTAAGCGCTTAAACTATCATTTTTTGAGCATATTTTTGGTTGCCCTACTCATTACCATGCTACTATAGCAGTCACAAATCAAATAACAAAAGTCGTTAGTTTTGCAAAACAAAGTATTAGTTTGATTGAGTTAAGGTTGAAAGAATTTATGTCTATTAAGTTTGACACACGATTTCTAAACAAAGGAGTAGTACAACACCCCTTGCAAGTTATTTTAAAAGATTGCCTGTTTAGTCAAGATTCCAAAAAGGTATAACACTTTCCATTTTTCTTTTCCTAAAAAATATTATTGCGTTTTTCTGCAAAAAACGAGTTATTTAAAAAATTCATACTTTCGTATGTTATTTGTATTTCCTCCAAAATGATTTAACAAGTTTGTTAGAAGATGTGCCACTCAATATCTACAGAGATATGTGGTTTCAACAAGATGGTTGGGTTGGGTTGGGTTACCAGCTCATTATGCTTGTTATGCTTGTCCTACGGGATTGCATACAGAATACCCAGAAAGATGGATTGGGCGTCGTGGTTCGATTACGTGGCCTCCTCATTCTCTGGGTCTAAATCCCCTTGATTTTCTTATTAGGATTGTACAAAAGAAACAGTGTATTAAAAACCGATTGAAAATCTTGCCGAACTGCGCCATAATATTTATACAGCAGCAGAAGAAATAAATTGCAAAGGGATTTGCACAACTAGTAAAAAGATCTTTTCTGTGACGATGCAAAGCTTGTATTGGTGTCGACGGCAAATAATTTGAGCATTTGCCTTAGTTTTAGGAAAATAATGCTATAAAATTAATAATAAACAAATTTGTTTGTTTAATTTTGTCTTTAGGTTAACCTTATTTGAAAGAGTCCTTTTGCAAGACATAAGGGCAACCATCTTGTCGAAACCACATTTTGTAGTTCGTAGATATTGACTGGCACATCTTCTAACAAAGTTAAGAGGAAATAAAGAGTAAATACAAATAGTATACAAAAGTATGAATTTTTTAAATAACATGTTTTTTTTTGCAGGAAAACAGGCAATAATATTTTTTATGACAAGAAAAATAGCAAGTGTTGTACCATTTTGGAAACTTGACTAAACAGACCATCTTTTAAAATGACTTGCCAAGGGTGTTGTACTACTCCTTTTTTTAGAAATCGTGTGTCAAACTTGCTAGACATAAATTCTTTCAACCTTAACACAACCAAATAAATTTTTTTTTGCAAAACTAACGACTTTTGTTGTTTGATTTGTGACTTGTACAGTAGCATGGTTCACGAGGAATACATTATTTAAAAAATCACTATTAAATTGCGAACATTTCTGACCGTAGTACCTAAAGATATGATGTATGGGACCGATTTTTAACATTTTCAAAAATATGTCTATTACCACTTAACTAAAAGACATAGAATTTTTTTCTTATTTTTACCAGAACAGGTATGGGTTGGCCTCCCATCCGGTGCCCGCTTGACGTTGTGTTTAGGGACATCCTGTATATCTTGGTAAGTATCAACTTTATAAAAAAACATTTTATACAAAAGTTGTTTAATATTTTATTTGCCATAATAAGACAACATTAAATTGTTTTTATTTCAGAAAACAAATGAGCAATGAATAACACTTGAAGTTTCTTAAATGGCAATGTACCCTTTTGTTAGGCTCATTTGATAGATTTTTTTTCTCTTTGCGATGACGTAAAATTTCAAAGTCAGAAAATTTTTGAAAAAACCTATAAATTTAGTGCACTAATTTTTCGTTTATTTGTTTTATTTTGTATGTAAATTTAGTTTACGGTAATAATTCGAGATACTTGACGATCTCGGATGTCTAGATTAACCCTTAACCCGAAACATAGCTCCAGCAGACAGTTTGATTTGTCGTAGTGCAGTGTAATGTGAGTAGTAGACTCTAGAAACGTGCAGGTCTGTGAAACCAGTTGTTTCGAATTACGGTAAAGAGGTCCTATAGACCAGTGTTTCTAATTGCATATATACACTAAACAAAAGTAGCAACTAGTTTAGCAACTATGGATAAACCAGGTCCTAGTAGATATGATACCCGAATAAATTTGAATGATCCAGATTTTGAAATTAAATAATAAGAAGTTGTTGCTTAATAGCACAAGTTTATATTTATCGGACGAAGAACCTAATGAAATAGCAGATGATTCCGACCAGGATCCTGACTATATTTTAGAGGATAGTAATGATTCAAATCAGATGATGATTTCCTGGACATAGAACCCAGAAATGAGACTATTAGGATGGATCTCGAAGCAAATGATGTGGAAGGAGAAACTGAATCCGACGAAGTCACATATTGTGGCAAAAATTGTTTTCAGTGGACGTCGACTGAATCAACAAGAAACACTGAAACCAGATCGCATAATATCATTACACGTTTACCAGGGCTAATTACAATTAGTAGAAATTTAGGAAATAATCCTTCTAAAGAAGAGATTCATGACAACGCTCACAAGACGTTTCGATTTGAGGTTATAATTATAGAGTTACATCCCTTAGAAGAACAGACGTACTTTTTCAACGTGGCCATTTGAATTGTACAGCAGACATATTAAACTAATGCTATCTCTTTCTAACACACATTACTCTCTAGCGGTTTGTGAACTACGTATGGCATTTGTAAGAGCGAAAAACGATGATTTACTGCCAGCTCTCGTGGCGTCTACTATACCATAAAAAAGTGCCTATTAGAACTTTTTTTCATGAGCGCAGTGGTTTCCAGGCGATATGTTGTTACCAGTAGTACATAGACATTTAAACACTATCCGTTTTAGGTTATAGGCATAGCTGATGTATTCAGGATAAAGCCATATTTCCCAAACATGCCCATATCAATCTTATCCGTCTTGTTATTTCGGTGGTATTTTGCTAAAACGAAATTGAGAGAGCTACAAATGAAGTAAAAAGGATTTTCAATCGCATGACATTAACAAATTAAAATATGTTAATTTTGTAATAAGTGGGTTTCTGATAATTCCAACCACATCATGTTTATTCCATGCTAGGACGGGTCAGACACAGCAGTTGTGCCAGTTATGTAAATTTTATGGTCTGGGACTAACAAACCATCAAGCTACAGTTTTTACTACTTTTAATCATGATGCTTATGGGGTTGCTGTTATTGATCCTTGTATTTCTGATCATAAGGCAATTTCTTTTGAATATAAAATTATACACTTACTGTCTAAACAAAAAGCTAAGCACCCATTACTGAACATGGATTGCTATATTTCTGTCTATAGGTGTGTGGAAAAAATAAATTTGTCCTTTGTTGAAGATACAAACATATACATAAACAGCAAGTTTTCGAAGTTCACAAATCTTTTAACTACTGCTCTTGACGTGTGCTTTCCACTTAAGTCTAAAATATATAATTGTTGTATTCGTTATTTCTTTCCATTTTAAAGCATTAAATAAAATAACAATATCTTCTGTTTGTACTTTTATTAAAAAATGGATTATTTGTTTTTAATTCTACCGGTTTCGGTTCAATAGTAGAACCATCTTCAGGAATCCTCGAATTTCGTCAATTTATTTTTAAATCTCTTGTGATAGTTAACATGTTAAAAATGTGCGTATTCCCGCACGCACATATTCCTGTCACACTAACTTTGAACTTAACAGCTAATACCCTACAAGTAAAAAACACAAGTTCTTGTGAATTGAAGAAAAGAATTTTTTAACATGTTAACTATCACAAGAGATTTAAAAATAAATTGACGAAATTCGAGGGTTCCTGAAGATGGTTCTACTATTGAACCAAAACCGGTAGAATTAAAAACAAATAATCCATTTTTTAATAAAAGTACAAACAGAAGACTGTTATTTTATTTAAAATATATAAGATCACAAATTTTGACGCTAATAAGATTCACTGGTTTGATAATGATGTAAAAAACTGATAAACGGATATTAGATAAGATAAATTGTCAAAAATGAAAGACAGTTTCAATGTACTTTAACTGGTTGTAAAATTTTTTTTATTTTTCGTCTGACTAGTTTTGCCTTATAGGCATCTTCAGAGACTCTACATTGAGAAATTGTTATTTGTTTTACAATATTGTACTAATCCAAACTTAAACAAATTCAAAGTTTACAATTACTTACTCGTTAAAAATGTTTCTTGAAAATGATTTTTCTTGTTTCTCAAAACCTGCTTGATGAGTTTTCATTTCATTTTTAACAACGACGTAGTTCAACCATTTTAAACTGTAACGTGCTCGTCTTTAATTTTAAACGTTTAACTAATTTTTATGGCATATTTCGGAATTAAGAAATGTTCTACAACATAATCTGTCAATCCTATAGTTATTTTTTGATAAGATGGATATAACTTCACATTTTTAACGAGTAAGTAATTGTTGTAAACTTTTAATTAGTTTAAGTTTGGATTAGTACAATATTGTAAAACAAATATTTCTCAATGTAGAGTCTCTGAAGATGCCTATAAGGCGAAACTAGTCAGACGAAAAATTAAAATTTTACAACCAGTTAAAGTACATTGAAACTGTCTTTCATTTTTGACCATTCATAGATAGTTTCTTCACTGGTAACATGGATTTAATCAATTTTAACTCATATATTAGATAAGAAACTAACAGCAAATGAATAAATAGTTCAAATAACACACAAAGGGCAACTTGGACAGTAATTAGAAACTGCAACCCAATTCAAAGATGAGAACAGACGACTAGCATAACCATTTTTTGCGAATGTCGCGGACCAGCTTCCTCTATTTAATGATTTAGGTGAGATGTGTTTTTCCTTTGAGTGGGTTTCTTACGGTACAGTGCGCGATGTAATCGCAGAACTAAAAAATATAAGTAGTTTTGATGTATTTTGGATATTCCATTAGCTAAACATATTAGCAATTGTATTCGCACTTCCGTATTTCCAGACTGTCTAAAAATTGCAAAAGTTACACGATGTGTCTAATTATAGACTTATATCTATTATACCTGTAGTTAGGAAGATATTTGAAATTATTTTAAACTTGCAAATAACTTGCTATTTAGAGAATAATCAATTACTAACTAATGATGAGTTTGAATTTAGGAAGGTTGAACATGTGAAGTGATATAATAAAGTTTAAAACTTAGTCTTCAATAAACATGGGGTACCTCAAGGTTCTGTATTGAGTCCCATATTATTCTTAATTTTTATCAATGATTTATCGAAAAGTATGCCAACGCAGACAAAATGTATGATACCATGACATTAAATGTGTCAGCCTTCTCACAGAATTTGAGACAACAGATCGTGCCATCACACGAAAGCATTGCAAAATGGTTCTTCATCAATCAACTTAAAATAAATGAGTCTAAACACATGTTTTGTATTTCTCTCTTCGTCAACTTGATTCAAACTATCAATCTAAATCTATTAAATATCTCGGTATCTATTTAGGTTCGAAGCTAACATGGGATGAACATGTTTTTCAGGTAACAAAAAGATTAAACAAGACCATATTGTAGACGTACGGTTGTAACATTCTTGACGACCATTGCCTTTTATAACTTTGACGAATTTTTTAGTGCTGATTTTAGTTCTATTGGTCAGATTGTCTTCTTGTCTATACTTTTTTGTAAAGAAATATTTGTATCCTTTAAAAACCACGAATAAATTGCTATTATTATGTAATACACACAACGTACTTTTTAATAATTATACTTTCAAATCGGAATACTAAAGTTTATTATATTGAGTAAATTTAGAATATCATTTTTTGGTTCAAAAATGATTTGTTTGAAAAAAAATCTCGTTAAAAGAAAATAAGAAACTTTTTTTTCGAAAACCCGACATACTTTCTTTTTAAAATCATCATTAAAACCATGTCATTCCTTTTCAGTCGACTCTACAGTGAGATGTGGTATGTTGAGAAGCCGTTGTGCTTTCGTTGACGAACAGAAATCGTAATAGCTTGATTAACTTGCTCTTCATCTTGTGTATCGTCGCGGAATTGCCGGTATTTCTAGTACAAGAACGAAACAAAAAGAAAAAGAACCCCGGTAGATATTGAAGATTGTCGTTTGGAAAGTTTTTTTTTATTTTAAGAGACGATCTTCGAAAGTAACTGAAATCGCGCCTCCTCAAACGGTTCTCACATACTTCTTCATTTAAAAACTATGACTTACCGTCCCATTGTTAACTCTGAGACACCATCGGCGATTGTAAGAGAACGCTTAATTATCATGTTAATTATAAGATAATCCCCTCGTCTCGGGGACGATTTCGTTATTTTCAATGGAATAAATTAAATTAATTTAACCTAAGAATTTTGACGTTTAAAACGTCAAAAAAAAAAAATTTATAAATTATATTTATAAAAACCAACAAACTATCATAAATATCAATTTACGATGAATTTGTGGTTTTTGAGGACCACAAACTGATTATTTAACGCAAGGTAAACATTGTTGGAATTAAAATAATTATTTATTAAAGACCACAAGTGAAATCAAATTCGAACCAGTTTAAAAATTGAATCAATTTTAGTAGCGGCGAAGAAAACAATTAGAAAACGTTCTAAACTATTAGTTAAACGTAAAATGTTAAAAGAAACTTAATTGAAACTAATTACTAACCTCGTTATCGTCGTCTGTCATTATTTGACAGATTTCCCGAAACCATCCGAATAAAATCCGACGTACGCCGAAGTACGATTTTTTTTTTACCATTTTGGACTAATTAAATTAAGTCACAACACTTAAAAAGAAGATAAATCGTTAGATTGGGTGTTTAAAAAAATTTTAACATACCTTTTTTAAGTAAATTAATGATTTTCGTTAAGATATTGGATGGTGGTGTTGAAATGACAGCTACGTGATTTAGTATTGAGAGGTTAACAAAGGTGGCGCTAATTTGAATGTTATCAAAAAATAAGCGGGAAATTTAAAATTTATTATTTTTATTTATTATTAACCTGTTTTAACTTAATTAATTTTACCTTATTACATAATAACATTCCGAATATTAATTCCAAATGGAGATTCAGCAGAAACAAAATAAGTCCCGGTAATTTCAGGATTAATATCTTCAGTGTACAAAATCTGGCGGTTATTAAAACAAAGCCCAAAAACATAAAAAATAGCCGAGCTACATTCAGTTGCGATATATTGCGGTTTATTTATGGTATTAATAAAATATTTATAACTTATCCAATGATTACAATAAGCTACAAAGAAAAAATTAACTTGATTTAATTAAACTTTATTTAATTACCTTGACCGTGATCTGTAATAATTTCTGCAACCGTACAACCTGGTTGTAAAGGTCTCAATGGATTAAAATAAATATCTAACGTTCCCATATTTTCATTAGCTCCAAAAATTAATCCATCCGTATGTATAACAACAGTTGATTTAGCATCAGTTCCGGTTAATCGTTTTTCCGGGGGTGCACCGTTATAATTAGGTCCAGCAGCATCCAAAGCCGTTATTTTAGCTAATTTTTCATTCGATAATCTAAAAACGTTCTTTCCAACAAACCCAGCTACGTGGCAACCCAAAGAATGAGACACAACGTGGACTTGATCGAAATTTAATTTCCCAGAGTATTTTAAAAACACTAAAGTTTCAGCTATTAATTCACCAACATCCGGTGCAATCTCTCTAGCATATGTGTATCCTTGTTGATCTAAGCGATTATAATCAAAGCTGAAAACGTTACAATCGTATTTCTTTAGGTATTCATCGCGTATTTTAAGGTAATGGGGGCGAGTATGAGACTCGGTCCACCCATGGATAAGAACGATGTTAATATTTTTTATTGGGATTAACTCAGTGTTGATGTTATCGATTCGAAATTCTAATCCATTTACGCCGGAATCTTTGTTGTATAGGTAAAAGTAAATGCTCGGGATAGCTTGGGTTCGATTTAAAACTGTTAAACCATCTAAAACAAGGAAATAATTTATTTATTAGATTAATTACAGAAAACTGTAAGTATATTTGGTTGTATAGTGAATTTCACTTAAGATGCAATATACAAAACAGCTCCAGTTTTATACTAGTACTGTTACTATATAGAACTAACACTATACTTAGAACTGGAATCATTTGGGTTTAGCAGCACGTCTCTTAAGACGGCTAAACCCGAATGATTCTAGTTCTAGGTCTTGTGCTAGTTCTAACGAAAGTGCTAGTGTAAAACTAACACTAGACCTAGAACTAGAATCATTCGGGTTTAGCCGTCTTTAGAGACGTGCGGCTAAACCCATATGATTCTAGTTCTAGGTCTTGTGCTAGTTCTAACGAAAGTGCTAGTGTAAAACTAAAACTAACACTAACAACTAGTTCTAACGAAAGTGCTAGTGTAAAACTAAAACTAACACTAGACCTAGAACTAGAATCATTCGGGTTTAGCCGTCTTTAGAGACGTGCGGCTAAACCCAAATGATTCCAGTTCTAAGTATAGTGTTAGTTCTATATAATAACAGTACTAGTATAAAACTAGAACTAACACTACACCTAGAACTAAAAACATTTGGGTTTAGCCGTCTTTAGAGACGTGCGGCTAAACCCAAATGATTCCAGTTCTAAGTATAGTGTTAGTTCTACATAGTAACAGTGCTAGTGTAAAATTAGAACTAATACTAGACCTAAAACTAGAAACATTTGGATTTAGCCGCACGTCTCTCAAGACGGCTAAACCCGAATGATTCCAGTTCTAGGTCTTGTGTTAGTTCTAGCGATAATGGTAGTGTAAAACTAAAACTAACACTAGACCTAGAACTAGAAACAGTCGGGTTTAGCCGTCTTAAGAGACGTGCGGCTAAAACCAAACGATTCCAGTTCTAGGTATAATGTTAGTTGTGTATAATGTAACAGTGCTAGTGTAAAACTAGAACTAACACTAGACCTAGAACTAAAAACATTTGGGTTTAGCCGTCTTTAGAGACGTGCGGCTCAACCCAAATGATCCTAGTTCTAGGTCTTGTCTTAATTTTAGCGATAGTGCTAGTGTAAAACTAGAGCTAACATTAGACCTAGAACTAGAAGCATTCGAGTTTAGCCGCACGTCTTTCAAGACGGCTAAACCCGAATGATTCTAGTTCTAGGTCTTGTGTTAGTTTTAGCAATAGTGCTAGTGTAAAACTAGAACTAACACTAGACCTAGAACTAGAAACATTCGGGTTTAGCCGTGCGTCTGAAGACGCACGGCTAAACCTGAAACTTCTCTAGTTTCTCTAGAAACTTCGTCTAGTGTTAGTTCTAGTTTTAATTGTTATACAGCGCTAGACCATGAACTAGAATCATTCGGGTTTAGCCGTCTTAAGAGACGTTTAGCTAAACCCAATTGATTCTAGTTCTAGGTATAGTGTTAGCTCTAGTTTTACACTTGTACTGTTACTAGAACTAACACTAGACCTAGAAACATTTGGGATTAGTCGTGCGTCTCTTAAGAAGGTAACTGAGAGTTATCATAAGGACGTCACCTTTTCCAAACAAAACTACCCAATCCTGTACTATTAAGCTATGTAAGCCGTGTGTCCACTACCAAGTTTTCTTGCGGAAGTTGCTTCCAGAAGCGACTTCCAGAAGTTTTTGTCGTGTAAACACGTATTAGAAATCACGGCTTGCAGAAGTTACTTGCAGCAATTATGTGGAAACACGTGTTTGTTGCTTGCTGGAAGTAACTTGAACGACTTGCTGTGAACTACAAGTGTTTTGAAGACTTGCAGAAGAAGTCGGGTATACGTGAGTAAACGGTTTGTGGTATTCTCTTCTGTTTTCAGTTTTGTTTTGTGTTTTTTTTTGAGTTCTTTTCAAAATTTATAAAAATGGACAAAAATAAATTCGTTTGGAGTAGTGAAAAAACACATTTGGTAATTGAAAAACAAGAAAGTTATCCTGAATTATGGGACACGTCCTCAAAAGACTATAAGAATAAAATTAAAAAACAAAATGCTTTAAAGGCAATAGCCAATGATATAGACGCACCCGAAGAAGAGGTCAAAAGGAAATTGCACAACCTCCGAACACAGTTTGGTCAAGAAGTAAACAAAGAAAAGAAAAAAAAAGTGACCAAAGTGCTGATGATGTATATGTTAGCAAGTGGGAGTTTTATAATGACATGAAATACATGACGTCATCTCATGTACCCAAAGAAACTGAGGATAATTTGGTAAGAATAAGAAAATACGGATATATAATCGTTTTTCTTGTTTTTTTTCTTACCTGTTGCCAAAAATCGAAGAGTAACTAAAAGCCGGTCTTTGGGAGGTATAGCCAATCTCATTTTAGTATCCTGTTTTTGAATACTTGTTTGAATTAAAGATAAAATGTATTCAAAATCATCATTAGATATTTTCAGGAAATTTTTCAATTGCATGGAGTCTTCGGTCCGCAATTCTTCAAGTAATGTATTTTGGAAACTTAAATCAACGCGCCGCAGCACCCAATTTTTCACCCAAACACTTCTTTTTGTTTTTTTTTTTTTAATTTGCTTCTTTTTAATTAAATATGCTGCGATGGCAGCTGCCAATCTTATTTTGCCACAAGACATTTTTATACTGTCATTCGTAAAAAAAGCAAACTACTGCAAGCTGTACTCACATTGTGTGGAAACACGTCTGCAATTTCTTGCAGCAAGTTCGTCGTGATAACTTCTACAAACTACTTCTGGAAGCAGACTTCCGTAAATTTCGGTTTGAGTGGAAACACTTCAGCAAATACTTGCAGAAGTTCTTCCGCAAGTGACTTGCTAGTGGACACACGGCTTTACATTTTATGTTGGACAGTGCAAGTACATATAGTTCGTTTTTTTTTCTATAATACTTGTCAATGTAAATTTGTTAGGGTTTCTGTTGGTATTATCTAGGACCCTTATAAAATTTATGTTGTTTTCCTGATTTTTAGTAACATTTTCTTTTAGTAACTAAATAATTGAGGTTAAAATACTAATAAATTTTTAGATAAATACGATTTTAACGAAGTACATATTTATTGTAAAAGCGTTTTTTATGCACCTTTTCTTTTTGAATAACGAAAACTCAAACGTCAATGTGACATATCTATTTCAAAACATGATAAAACAAAACTCCCTGTTAATTTTGCCAACTTTACAACAATTTGCCAGGTATTATAGAAAAAAAATGAACTATAGTAGTTTCGTAACTATGATTACTGCGTTCATATATTGCGAGTTATATGAAATTCCCGATATAACATGAAAATATAAACTTATAAACAATATTACTAACAAATGATATTTGACATTTAAACGTCAAAAATATTTTAAGGACGTCAAGAATGACGTTTCGATCAAATATTATAAATTAATTTATTAATCCACCCAAAAATAAATTTATATATTAATAAATGATTTATTATTATTAATATTACATGATTTATGTGGTTTTTGAGCACCACAAACAAATTTTATAACAGTTTCCTATAAAAGATGTAAATTGGGTTGCATTAATAAATTCAAAAATAAATTAAAAAAATACTAACCTGTAATACCCCAAAAGCACAAAACACACACTAAAATACATTTAATCATTATTAAATAAAGTGTAAACTAACAATCTAGAGTAGTTAAAAGTTCAGATTGAATTGATTTCAACTTTTTGGTTTCATTTCGTTGCGTTTCGGTTTAAATACGATCCGTTGTGCGTACAGAAGCGCAAAATTTGCCAGTTATTAACGATTATTAAACAAAATTGTAACGGGTAGACCCATATGATAACCGAAGCGGTTTTAATAAATTAAAAAACGACGATTCACCGATAAATCGGACGTTAATGGATGCGAGTAGCGCCCTCAATCGGCGTTTATCGCTAAGAACTACAATTAACGTTCATTTACATCGGATATTTACATACAGATGGCGCTACTTTATCTAACCCTATGATTTATTATGGTAAAAAGTTAAAATTAAAATAAAACTCACATAATTTAAAATAATTTTATGGCATTCTTTCTATTAGTTGTATCATTCTTTCTAAAATAATCGCATTATTGCTTACACACTGTGAAATAGTATACGGAGGACCTATACTGAAATCATCACGAATTCGTAATAACTTGCCATCTTCAGTCACATCAATCAAATTCTTTATAAACCAATTTTTTAATCGTATTCTTCTTTCTTCGATATCTCGCTCGAATAGTGGTTCTTCAATAAATGTATCTCGCACCACCTCAGCATCCGGGGTTAGTTTAAACGTTTTTAAAGCGTGGAACATCACTATTTTTAAGATCTTTTTATTGTCTTTGATTTGAGTTAAAACTATCGTTTTTGAAATTGGATCTATTACGTAAACGGCACCGTTATGCACATCGTTATCTAACGTTGATATGCTTACATACTTTCCTGTTAGATCTTTTAAAAAAATTGGATCACATTTTTCAAGTTGTTCTAAAACATCCATTTTTTGTTATTTGAGGTTATGTTTTATATGTGTGAAGTTAGTTCTTATTTCAAGTTTTTTTTTTTTTTTAATTTTTAATATTTGATTTATTTTTAGATACTTAATTTAAATAAAAATTAATAAATTAATTTTAATTTTGTAATAAATAAAATAAATATTAAGCAAAATTGAGATTTATTGCTAAATTCATATCGAACCCACACGTTTCCTTTTGACATTAATTTTGAGATCAATTTTCTAGAATCGTATATATACTATATATTTCTTTCAATTAATTTAAAAGAAATTGAGAAAATTAATTTAATTTTAATTTTATGATAAGAAAAATAATGGGGTCATACACACTTATTAAATTTAGAGAAAATTTTTACGTCAAACGATATATGCAAGTATATGCATGAACACAAAGTAAAAGAAATATTTTGATCAATTTTATATTTTGCGTAATTTGAAGTGAAAAATAGCAAATATTCAAACGAAATAATTTCGCGGCTTTTCTGTGACGTAGGAACCGCACTGCCTAAAACAAGTTAAATTGTCCGTTAGATAGCGCTTGCGGTGTGACAGTGTCAAAACAAAACCATGGATGTAATAGAGTGTCTCTATTACATCCATGAACAAAACATAATAAACATAACCTACAAACACTCTATCTCTTTTCAATACAACCTAAATGACGTTCGTCTCTTTCTCGCATTTGAGCGGGGAGCAGGGGACGCAAAGGTGGATACGTACGTCATCAACGCGGGAATTTTAAAAGCCCAAATGGGTACATAAATTTTCAACAATTTTTTTAACAATGATTTTGTTCGAAAATATTAAAAAAAAAAATAACGGTAACTATATTTTTATACAAACTTTCAGAAAATATAATAAAAAAAAAATCGTGTATGACCCCATTTAAAGCAAAATTTGAGATTTGTTGCTAAATTCATATCGAACCCACACGTTTCCTTTTGATGTGCTTTTGACATTAATTTTGACATCGATTCTCTAGAATATTCCGAATCTCTTTGAATTAATTTAAAAGAAATTGAGAATATCGTCTCAAAATGATGGTAAGTATTCATTTTTATCGAAATTCATCTCAAGAATTAAGTAATTTCTTAATAACAAAGTAATTAATTATTGACATAACCTCAAAGAAGGCGTTACCGGTTTTTCATTAAACACATGACCCAAAAAATCTAAATTTTCGCTTAAATATGAACGTAATCGTACTATTTACTTCACCAACATTTATTTTATCATAAAAAAACTCAATTATTAAGATTTTTTTTTATAATTTCGTACATAACCTATAAAAAAACTAATTTATGTTTTTTTGTGTAGCAACCGCAAATTCTTCTATTAAAAGAAGGTACTGATACCTCACAAGGTAAACCACAATTAGTTTCCAACATAAATGCCTGTCAAAATGTGGTGGATGCTGTAAGAACAACTTTGGGGCCCCGTGGAATGGATAAATTGATTGTAGATCGAAATGGAAGGGCTACAATCTCAAATGATGGTGCAACTATAATGAAATTACTTGATATTGTCCACCCTGCCGGTAAAACTTTGGTTGATATAGCAAAATCTCAAGATTCTGAGGTTGGAGATGGGACAACAAGTGTTGTTTTATTAGCTGGGGAATTTCTAAAGCAAATCAAACCTTTTGTTGAAGAAGGAGTCCACCCACGAATCATCATCAAAGCGGTTCGTCGATCCTTAACGTTATGTTTAGAAAAAATCAATGAACTTGCCATCAAAATCAGTAAAGACAACACAAAGGAGTTTCGTAGCTTATTAGAAAAATGTGCTGCAACAGCAATGAGTTCTAAATTAATCCACCAACAAAGAGATTTCTTTTCAAAAATGGTTGTAGACGCCGTTTTATTACTGGATGATTTATTACCTTTAAACATGATTGGTATCAAAAAAGTACAAGGTGGGGCTCTTGAAGAATCGTTGCTTGTTGAAGGTGTTGCATTTAAAAAAACATTTTCTTACGCCGGTTTTGAAATGCAACCGAAAACTTACACAAATTGCAAAATCGCAATGTTAAACATCGAGTTGGAATTAAAAGCTGAAAGAGATAACGCCGAGGTGCGCGTAGACTCAGTTAAAGAGTACCAAAAAATTGTCGACGCCGAATGGAACATTTTATACGGAAAATTACAAAAAATACACGAAAGTGGGGCCCAAGTTGTTCTATCAAAACTCCCCATCGGAGACGTCGCCACTCAATTCTTCGCCGACCGCGACATGTTTTGTGCTGGAAGGGTACCCGAAGAAGATTTAAAACGTACAATGAAAGCTTGTGGTGGGGCTATAATGACGACAGTTCATGATCTTCAAGATTCAGTTTTGGGAACATGCGCTCAATTTGAAGAGAAACAAATTGGGGGTGATCGTTATAATATTTTCAAAGGATGTCCTCATGCAAAAACTTGCACCTTGATTCTCAGAGGGGGTGCAGAACAATTTTTAGAAGAAACCGAAAGATCTTTACATGATGCTATAATGATTGTTCGTCGTATGATTAAAAACGACGCAATCGTTGCCGGGGGTGGAGCTATCGAAATGGAACTCTCTAAAATGTTGCGCGATCATTCAAGAAGCATCGCTGGAAAGGAACAATTATTAATTGGAGCGATTGCTAAAGCCCTTGAAATAATTCCAAGACAACTTTGTGATAACGCCGGGTTTGATGCGACAAATATCTTGAATAAATTACGTCAAAAACACGCCCAAGGTAATTGTTGGTATGGAGTTGATGTTAGTAAAGAGGATATCAGCGATAATTACGAAGCTTGCGTTTGGGAACCTTCAGTTATTAAGATAAACGCGTTAACAGCCGCTTGTGAAGCGACTTGTTTGATTTTATCTGTTGATGAAACTATTAAAAATAAATCGTCGGGTGCTGGAGATATGCAAGCTCCAATGGGTCGAGGAATGGGGAGACCAATGATGTGAATTTAACAAAATTGCTTTAATTAAAAAAAAAATAGGTTAGATTTGATTTAAAAATGTAATCACGACCGTTTTTTACTTAACAGATCGTGAATATTAATTATTATTACCATTTATGCACGCATCAAATTCAATTTTGATTTTAACATTCTATTTTTCATTTCATTTCGGATTATTAATCACTTAATAAAAGCTATTTAATACAAAAACGAGTTATTTACTTACATTTGAGATTATATTCACATATCCTAGAATAA
This sequence comes from Onthophagus taurus, assembly GCF_036711975.1. Lineage (NCBI taxonomy): Eukaryota > Metazoa > Arthropoda > Insecta > Coleoptera > Scarabaeidae > Onthophagus > Onthophagus taurus. Next base: position 4,518,036 of record NC_091968.1, on the reverse strand, counting down.
TTACGATTTAGATTAATTGTTGCTAAAATTGTTCATGAAATTTTTGACACATAATTTTTGGTGGCTCCATCTGTTGTTAATTAGAGTAATTTTGACTTTATTAAATAATTATCTTTTACCTTAACTTAATTCTCCTAAATATAATATAGAAAAGTGTTTAAGATGTTATTTATGAAGAAATTTATATAAAAAGTTAATAATAATAATTTCTAAGATTTTTTAGGTATTAATATTTTAGTGACTCCATCTATTGAGCAACTTAAGAACGTTAAAATTATATTTATAATAGAAAGAAATGTGCAATTTTTTGATCTAAAATTTATAAATATTATTTTTTAATTAATATGGGTACAAAATTAATAAAAAATAAGTAGCAAAGCAATTAATTATGTTTTTATTAATTTGTACTGTCATTAAAAAGTGGCTCCATCTATTAAAAAGTGTCAGATCTTTTTGACAGAAACCAAATAAGGTTATGTTTATATTTTGAATTCGTTTTGATTTAATTAATTAAAAAATATAACAAAAGTACGAATTAAATTAATTAAGGAATAACATAATTTATTTCAATAAATCCGCTGAGTTAATAAATCAACTAAAAGCCTTAATAAGATTTATAAAGAGTAACTTAGTAAATTTAACTAAAGAAAATGTATAACTAATTATTATTAAATTAAAGGATAGATTTGATTTAAAAAAGTAATCACGACCGTTTCCTACTCGACAGATCGTTAATATTTATAATTATTACCATTTTTGCACGCATCAAATTCAATTTTGATTTTAACATTCTATTTTTCATTTCATTTCGGATTATTAATCACTTAATAAAAGCTATTTAATACAAAAACCAATTATTTACTTACATTTGAGATTATATTCACATATCCTAGAATAATGACGATTTAGATTAATTGTTGCAAAAATTGCATGAACAATTTTTGACACATAATTTTCGGTGGCTCCATCTATGGAAAATTAGAGTAATTTTGAGTTTATTAAATAATTATCTTTTACCTTAACTTATTTCTCCTAAACATAATATAGAAAAGTGTTTAAGATGTTATTTATGAAGAAATGTATATAAAAAGTTAATAATAATAATTTCTAAGATTTTTTAGGTATTAATAATTTAGTGACTCCATCTATTGAGTAACTTAAGAACGTTAAAATTATATTTATAATAGAAAGAAATGTGCATTTTTTGATCTAAAATTTATAAATATTACTTTTTAAGTAATATGGGTATAAAATTAATAAAAAATAAGTAGCAAAGCAATTAATTATGTTTTTATTAATTTGTACTGTCATTAAAAAGTGGCTCCATCTATTAAAAAGTGTCAGATCTTTTTGACAGAAACCAAATAAGGTAACGTTTATATTTTGAATTCGTTTTGATTTAATTAATTTAAAAATATAACAAAAGTACAAATTAAATTAATTAATTAAGGAATAAAATAATTTATTCCATTTATATCCACTGACTTAATAAATCAATTAAAGGTCTTAATGAGATTTAAAAAGAGTAACTTAGTAAATTTATTTAAAAAAACATGTATAACTAATTATTATTAAATTAAAGGATAGATTTGATTTAAAAATGTAATCACGACCGTTTTCTACTAGACAGATCGTTAATATTAATAATTATTACTATATCAAATTCAATTTTCATTTTAACATTCTATTTTTCATTTCATTTCGGATTATTAATCAGTTAACAAAAGCTATTTAATAAAAAAAACGAGTTATTTACTTACATTTTAGATTATATTCACATATCCTAGAATAATTACGATTTAGATTAATTGTTGCAAAAATTGTTCATGCAATTTTTGACACATACAATTTTATGTGGCTCCATCTATGAAAAATTAGAGTAATTTTGAGTTTATTAAATAATTATCTTATACCTTTACTTCATTCTCTTAATTATAATATAGAAAATTGTTAAAGATGTTATTTATGAAGAAATTTGTATAAAAAGTTAATAATAATAATTTCTAAGATGTTTTTGGTATTAATATTTTAGTGACTCCATCTATTGAGCAAGTTAAGAACGTTAAAATTATATTTATAATAGAGAGAAATGTGCATTTTTTAATCTAAAATTTAAAAATATAATTTTTTAATGAATATAGGTACAAAATTAATAAAAAATAAGTAGTAAAACAATTAATTATGTTTTTATAAATTTGTATTGTCATTCAAAAGTGGCTCCATCTATTAAAAAATGTCAGATAGTCAGATCTTTTTGACAAAAACTAAATAAGGTTATGTTTATATTTTGAATTCATTTTGCTTTAATTAATTTAAAAACATAACAAAGGTACAAATTAAATTAATTAATTAAGGAATAAAATAATTTATTCCATTTATATCCACAGACTTAATAAACCAACTAAAAGCCTTAATAAGATTTTAAAAAAGTGAAATTTAATTAAAAAACATGTATAAATAATTATTATTAAATTAAATTTAATTAGAATTGTGTTTGGTGAAAGCTAAACAAATCATTATCATGTTTATTTATAATACGATATGAATATCCTGGAATAAATTGAACATTGCCACATTTCCATTTTCAACCACAAAATTATTATAAAAAAACAATGACTTTCACTCCATATAATAACGATAATCTTATTTAATTACCTCAAAAAGTATTCTTTATAAATCCAATTAAGTATAATTTATCAAAAATTTCCTTAAATAAGTGTTGTAGAAGAAGAAACTTGGCAAATCAGCGTTGTATAAGGAAATGTCAAATGATAACTGGCTCACAGCACAACAAAATAAAAACCACATTTTATAACACTATACGTGCACAAACCGACACAGATACACGCATACACTCACTCCCTTGTGCTTAGAATGTGCTTTAGAATTGGTATATAAATCATGGGCGAAGAAAGAGTTATTTATTCAGGATACCTTTTGGTACCACCAACTGGAAAAATTGTTATTAAGGTTAGCAAAGTTATTAATATATTCATAATACATTCATTTTCGTTGGTTTTATAGAAATCTTGGCAACAAAAATACTGTCTTCTTTACAAATCAAGCAAATTTGGAATCGAACGTTTAGAAATCTATGATGACATTGGAACATCAAAACACTCCCCTCATCGAATAATCACCCTCGAAAACTGCATTAAAATCACCCAAAAAACATCAATGACCTTCTCGATAATCACCAAAACAATCTCACAAGATTTTGGCACCCAATCGGAAACATCATTAACCCAATGGATGAATGCTTTACAATCGGTCGCGTTTCGAGACGATACATCTCGGGCGACAATCGTTGAAGACAACGATTTGTATTGTTCGTCGGGTGAGGGTGTGTTTAGCGTTAAATTACACAGTTCGGATGCTTCGGAACGATGTGGATTAGAGCCGATAAATTATACTTTGGTTTTAACTCCAACTGCCATACAGCTAAGAAGTTACAACGATAATAAATTGTTATTTACGTGGCCATATTGTTTCATTCGGCGCTATGGGCATAAAGAAGGAAAATTTACGTTCGAAGCGGGGAGAAAATGCGAAACTGGTGAAGGAACTTTTTATTTAGAACATTATAATGAACTGGAGATATTTCGGTACTAAAATATTTACTTAAATTAATTTTGGAAACATTTAAGAATCATTATGTGGCTTAAAAATCGACGATTTTTATTTTAATCAATGTGAAATGATCCAAAAAGCTCCTATACCAGTGTGATTGCTAAGGAATTTAGGTGATGTTTGGAATTTTTTTTTATATTAAATATTTCATCGAATTTTTTGAAACTTTAAGAATGTATTTGTCTATTATCGAACTACACTGTGTTAATTAATTATCCTACCCGACGTCATCATTGCAAGTATGCAACCAATATCACAGTGTTCGTATTGCAATACGCAAATTGCGTATTGTGTTGCATAGTTGCAATGATGACATTGGGTAGGGTAATTAATTAACACACTGTATATCAGAATTGTTACAAGTACAAAGGAAAAGTACTCCCAGTAACCAGTACAAGTAGCGCTATAAATTATTTTTACTCCAAGTAATAAGTAACAAGTATTTTTAAAAAGTACTTGGAGTAATAAGTAATTTTAGTTAAAACTAAAATTTCAAGTACCCAGTGCAAAGTAAAACTGAAATCTCTTGTGGTAATAATACGTTCGCCTGGCCCCTGAGTGACTTTTGAACGACCTAACATCGACACTTAACCCGCGAGACATAATGCTGGGTGTTTTTTTAAGCCTGATAGATATTTAAATTGAAAAAAATAACACAAAAAATTAAATTTTAATCCAAAAAATGTTTTTGTTCGAAAGATCAATATACAGGTGTATCTGAATGACTGCAACAAACTTCAAAGGGTGATTCCTTAGTGAATTTTAAGGGTACTTTGATATATGAACCATGGGCGACTTCGGCCCCCCTAAGGAGTTACACCCCTCCAAAAATGGCGGAAAATTTAGAGGCCAAAATTGAAGATATCGTAAAACCAACAAGTGCAATTATCTTAGTTATTATTATAGGTGGAGTATTATAACTAAGACATTATATGGACACTTTTTAACAAAGAATTTCATACATAGTCAAAAAAAAATTTTCAGTTTTAGATTTTGAGATACTATGACAATTTTCGTTTTTTTAAGTGGAAACAACCACTGATTATTCGCTTACTAAATTCGTTATTTTTTTCTGATTACAAAAATATAGGGTTTGATGGTCTATTTCTTATTGTTTTAGAATAAAGCTAAAAATAAACTTTTTTTTAGTGTCGTCAAAGAAATTAAATTTACAGTTTCCTGTAAATTACGGTACTATAACTAAAAATTATTCTACAAAAAATTTATATAAAATTTACTTTATTTTCTAATATGTAACATTCTAAGATGTTAAACTTTTGGTAATTTTCATAATCCATCTTAAAAAACAGGATTTTTAATTTGCCACTTCAAAAAATTTTTGAATACAAACAAATGTTGCTATGTTTATTTGAATTATAAAAAAATATATGAGTGCCATATATCAATAATTTATTAAGTCATTTAATAATAATATTAAATATTAATAAAAAATGTGAAATAATGCAATCTATTCCAACTTTAGTGTAAACGAATATAAATTAAATACTTCAACAAATGTAATTGTTTCAAATATCAGAAATATGTTTTTTTAATTTTTAATGCTTTTTCGAGCATTGCTGGCCCTATCTCACGAATAACACGAACAATGTTGGCTTCAAAGGCGTCAATTATTCTGGTTTATCATCATAAACCAATGACTTCACGTGGCCCCACAGGAAATAATCTAGAGGTGTCAAATCGCATCATCTTGGAGGCCAATTGACAGGTTCATTTTTAACTTATTGCCAAATTTTGATTTCAATAAATCGATGGTCGCCGTATGGCACGTAGCACCATCCTGTTGCAACCACATCTCGCCCAGATCAATGTCATCCATATTTTCAAACAAAACATGATTGATCATGGTGCGGTAACGATCTCCATTGACCGTAACGCGAACTCCGACTTCATTTTTAAAGAAGTCGAATGATGTCACCAGCGTGCAAACCACACCAACCGGTGCATTTTTCTGGATGTAATGGAGTCTGTTGTGGATTGGTTTCACTCCATAAGCGGCAATTTTGTTTATTAACAAACCCGTTAAGCCAAAAATGAACCTCATCGCTGAACACAATTTTGCGATAAAACATCGGATCAGTTTCCAACTGCTCTACTTAGAGTCCAATTGGCGAAAGAACGACGCATATGATGGTCTCGTGGCTTTAATTCTTGCACCAGATGGATCTTAAGCAGGTGTAGGCCAAGATCTTTGCGCAAAATTTTCCACGTAGAGGACGCACAGAGCCTCAATTCCTGTGACTGACGACAAATTGATAAATTTGGATCTTCTTCCACACTTCAGTACGCACATTCCTTCGACGTGTTGGTGTTATTGCATCATTTAGAGAGTATGTGGTATGAAAGCTACCTACAGTTCGACGGATGGTTTGCTCAGATGGACGATTATGTGCGCCATACAAGTCATAAAGTCGTCTATAAGTTGTGCGTGATTGATGACTGATTTTCAAACTAAATCTGGAGAATTTGGTAGTGTTGTTCAAGCGTCAATCTATTCATGATGATTTGCCAGAGTTTACTGATCATAAATGTCAAAAAGTGAGCGCAATATGACAGTTCGTTTGACAGTTAACCCTTTCGCAAGTTTTATCTGGCTTAAAAAAACAGCCTTTATATACCGGCGTTAAAAAATAATGAAAATAATTTTTTTTTTTCAAAAATTGCAAGCCATCATGAAAATTTTTTCAAGTGAAAGTTATGTAAAATTATGCTATCCACCCAGCGGAAGAAAAAGAATTATAGATTTAAGAAAATAGCAGGATTAGTACTCACATCTTGTATGACCGGAAGCACAAAGAGAATGATTTCATGTCGTTATAATCCGTTTTAACGGCCTAACTATACATTCCAATCTTTTTCTTATATCACTAGTAATAATAAAAAAATATGGGGGTGAGAGCCACATCCGAGGGACACCCGGAATACAATAATTTTTTCATAGAAAAATAGTAGAACTAACATTTTAGCGACTTATGTGCTATGCCCCGAAGCACTCATAAAAAAAAACCCCTCCACTCCTCCCAGCGATAACAGTCGATTCAACACCTAAAATGGAAAAAACAAATATCGATGTTAAACTAGAAGATATTCTCCGTACCGTGACCTAGGATTTTAGAGAAACATTGAAATTTTACAAAATGTTGCACAGTTTAGAAGAAAAACTTTTATTAAAATTGCCTAAAGAATCACCCCTGAAGTTTGGGCACGTCATTCAGATACACCCCGTATATAAAATCGACAGTGATAGGGTTAGTCTAAAACTAGAACTAACACTAGACCTAGAACTAGAAAGTAGCGGATTTAACCGCACATCTCTCAAGATGGCTAAACCTGAATGATTCTATTTCTAGGTCTTGTGTTAATCTAGTGGTAGCGCTAGTGTAAAACTACAACTAACACTAGACCTAGAACTAGAAGGTATCGGATTTAACCCAACCAGAAATTTACAACCCACCCTCTGCTCCACGCCCAACCCGACATTTGAGAAATTCGCACTGGCCCTACCCCCGTCTAAAAGATATGTCGCATCAGGGTGACAAAGAATCGAGTGTTGTTGCAGCAATTTTTAAATCTGTAATGGAAGGGACACAGACAGATATCACTCAACAGAAGAATAGTTTCAGTAAATAGTCTTCAGCCAATAGTATTGTAATCTCCAAGCACTTTGACAGCAGTATATATTGTCTTCTGAAAGTATTAAATAGTCTTTGCCAACAATATCTAGCTTTCTCCAAGCAATTTGTAGTCTTTCCGACAATATTTAGCATTCTGAAAGTAGTTAATAGTCTTTTGAAAACAGTATCTTGTCTTTCCAAGCAAATAATAGTTTCTCCCAACAGTATTTAGTCTTCTCCAAGCAGATTGTAATCTTTTCTACTAGTATCGAGCATTTTGGAGGCAGTAGGTACCTGTTTTGGAGAGCATATCTCTTCTTTCCAAGTAGTTATTACTCTTTTCCGGTAGTATTTAGCATTCTGGCAGCATTAGGTAGCTTTTTGGGAAACATATCTCTTCTTTCCAAGCAGTTATTAGTCTTTTCCAGCAGTATCTAACATTCTGGAAGCAGTAGGTAGCTTTTTGGGAAGCATATCTCTTCTTTCCAAGCAGTTATTAGTCTTTTCCAGCAGTATCTAACATTCTGGAAGCAGTAGGTAGCTTTTTAGAAAGCATATCTCTTTTGCAAAGAATTATTAAAGTCTTTTAAATCAATAAGTAGTCTTAGAAGCAGTATTCCGCCTGTCCAAGTAGGTCAAAACTTTTAATAGCAATGTTTAGCGTTCTGGAAGCAATCGATATTATTTTGAAAACAGTACCTAGTCTTTTCCAAGTAATTTGTGGTCTTTTTCTGCAGTATCTAGCATTTTAGGTAACTTTTTGAAATAGTATTTCCTCTTTCCAAGCAATTTTTAGTCTTTTACTAGCAGTATATAATCTTCTGATATCAATAATTACTCTTTCGCAAACAGTCAAATTGTCGATTTTTAAGCGACATGATGATTCTTGAATTACACCATAATTTTTTGCATGATTTATTTATATTTATTGTTATTTTTTTAGTTGTATCGCTTCAAAAATGAAATCGATGAAGAAACTTTTAAAGGGCGAATCATCTCCAGCACTTTTAGATTGTGGTGATAATCAATTTCAAGCCGCTTTAACGATGGAACCACGATCAAGATCCCCTTTACCACCATCCCCAACGAGCAGTTCATCACTCCAAGATATCGAAAGTCACGTTTCTAAATCAACTACCATCGAATATTTAGATAAACGTGCCAACAATCCAATTTTTAACGAATTTGTTGTAGGAAAAAAACATCCGCCAACGAAACCCCCGCGAAAAACCCTCCAAAACTTTATTCCCGCCGAAAAAGATTACGAATTTATTAAGAAATATGACGAAATTGAGTATCGAAGTAACGCTTGGCAAGAATTAGGTGTTAACGATGTCAAACATACTGAAAATCATATTGTTAATAGTGATGATGACGGGGAATATGCATCTTGGGGGAACGCTAAAGGTGTGGAAAAACCGGTGAGCGTAACAAAAGTCGTTATGGAACCTTTATTAACGCATACAAGTTATGATAAATTAAACTTTTTTGGTTCAACTGGAAAGATATCTTCAAATTCGGGTTATAGGCAGGTTCTACCAACGCCGCCAGTACCTCAAAGAGTTAGCCCCCCATCTTTTAACGATTACGATGAAGTTACAATTTCGATGGAAAGCGTTCGTTTGGCGGATGATTCGCATTTAGGGTACGCTTTAGTTCGAAAAGCTACAACCTCATCGAAAGAAGTTGATCACCAGTTTCATAACAACGATCCTTATGCCATTATTAGTAAGCCGAAACGTGTCTAGTCGAGGAGATGTGATTTTTTTATTGATTTGTATTTAAATCAAGATGCCAACCAATTTTTTATATTATTTTTCGAAACACTTCTAATGATCCCTCTTCACTATGGCTCATGATGAGCCACTAGAATTGTCATTATGATGGCTAGCATGTTTGCTTCCACACAGTGGTATAGTCTAGATGGACCACTCCAAGCAACAGGTGCTGATGACGACCGAAATAGTTAAGCAATGACTGTGTGGACATGCCACTGCGCAGTTAGCTGCGCATGATGGCGCCCTTTGATGTGTGGCCACTTCAGGCCATGATCCATGGTCAGCCAGTGGTCCATGATAAGCCATAGTGAAGAGTGGCCATAAGATTTTTGTTATAACGATTTTATGAAGGAAATAATAACTTTAAGGTTACCAGAATGAATCAAGTGTAATAGGAGGAGTAAAAGCATCACTGTGCAATATTTGCAAAGTTTTTAGGCATAAGTTGCTAATTTCACACCAGAGTTAGAATTTAAGAGAGGGATAATTTCATAATTTTTTACTGTATATGTAAAGTGTGGTTAAATAATTACACAATTATATCATAATGTACTTATTAAAGTTAAATCGAATCAAAAATTTCATACCAATGTGGTAAAAGCTCAGTATTTTTTATATAAAGTTTTGTATATAAATTTTATTTTATAGGACCAAAGAAATATAAATTGGCAAGAACAAAAAATTATAATGTGCCATTTAATTAAGGTGCGAATAAATACATTTTTGTACTTTTATATAAAAAAGAAATTGTACATAAATCTAAAATAAAACTTGACATTTTTATTTTTTACGATTCTTTATTTCTTCCACGGTAATCTCAGTACACCCGTCAGAAGTACATCTTTTAACAGTTTCTCCCTTTTCGGCCATAATATCCTCGATGTTTCGTTTCCCATCTTGGAACCAATTCAAATTATCCGCAATTAAATGTTTACTTTTACACCCCGAACATGTAACAATCACAACACCATTTTCATATGCCACTTTTGAAATGAAATGATTATTTATTGTATTACATATTTTACACGTATATATTAACTGAAGCTTTCCCGAGACTTTTCCTAATTCATGTTTAGTTGTTGCCTTTTCGGTATCTTTTTCACTACTATAACTTCTTATTGGATATAATTTTGGCGTGTTTTCATGATAAAACTTTATTCCGTTTATTAATGTAGGTATCTCTTGATTAAAAACTTGTCTTCTTATTGTGTATGATAAAATTCTTGTTGATAATCGTCTTATAACGTTCATTGTAAATGCTGATTGAGGTTATGTTTTTTTTTTATCATGTGTCAATTTATTCTTCTAAATTAAGTGATTTATTAAAAAAATGTTTAATTTTAAACGTTTAAAATAAACGAAGTAAAGAATTTGTTGGGGAATCACTTAAACATTAAAATTTAGAAATAATTAAAAAAAAATGTGAGGTTATGTCTCAGTTGTGTCACGAAACGTCAGATCAAACGTCAGATATGGTGTACAGTGTGTGTGCAAATGAAATTAAATGAAGTGATTTACACTCAAGTTTCTGTATTGTCACTACCTTATAAATAAATTATGTAATGTAGATGATAATTAACTATGTGAGTGGTTCAATTTCTGTCAAGGAATGTGAATACACAAAAAATTCGCCGGGTAGTTTAAGCCATAAACTAACTCTGCAGAAGAGCAACCAAGATCTTCTTTTAGAAAGCACCGAAGCCCTAAAAGAATAATGGGCAGATCGTTATTCCATCTGTTACCAGCTCCGCGAGCAGTAATGGCTATTTTGAGAGTTCTATGAAATCTCTCCAACATACCATTAGCTACTTTGAGGGTGGTAAGAGAAAGCTCGAATTTGGTTGGTCCTTGAATCTCCTTTAATATGTTTAATCTCTGGTGTAAAATGAGTAATGTAGTCTAAATAGCGAGATTCACGAAGAGATTTTTTTGAACTGGAATAAAAAGAATTTATCAAAGGTTTATGGTCTAAAAGTTCTTAAAAGACATACAAAACGCAGCCTGGACCTCAACACCTATTTTAACACCAAAAACCTAAATCTAACATTTATCCTAAATTCATTAGAGACAAAATGGCAGAAAAACGGAAAGCAAGAAAAAAATGACAAACCAATAGAATTCCTGGTGATAAAACTAAATTAAATAAAACAACAGCCCAATTAAGAGCATTAACAGATAGCCACAAAGATAATAACATTCAAAATTACTTAAAAGACCTTACTGACGATGCCAGTACTGATTATTCTCTGCGGAAGGCAACAAGAAAGCTTAAAGTTCCAAAAACACATACACCTCCAATTCGAAATAGTAATGGAAATTGGGCTAAGAGCAATCAAGAAAAGGTTAATTTGTTTGCTAAACATCTGAAAGAAACTTTTACATCAAACAACCATGTTAAATAGTGTTTCTAGCATAATTCAAAGTGATCAGCAGAGCAATATACCATGTGTGCTATGACCTAATTAATGGAGAAACATTGAAATATCTACCAAAACGGACCATTACAAAACTATTACACATAATTATTGCTGCTTTTAAACAGAAATACTTCCCAAGTATACAGGATGTCCCACATAAGCAACAAAGTATATAAATGTCATTAAGGAGCCGAGATACGCAGTTCTTCCTTAGACAAAAGTTGTAGGAAATTTAGCACACTATAAACGGAAAATATTGTTATACATATAGGCTGTTCCATAACGACATACTGAAATAAACATATGTTATTTTAAATGGAATGATATAGTTTTTATTGCGTATTCTGATTTTATACACAAAACTAAGTTGACTTTAATAAGCCATGTTGATACCTAGTGCTTTTAGTTTTTGAGTTATTTTAATTAGAACTTTTCTTTAGCAATTAACACTGTGCAAATTTGCATTTTTTTTTTCTACTGATCCAGCTAGAAAGTTAAAATTTGTAACAGTTGCTGCTTGAATATTCTTAAATAGAGCGCCATTGGCTACATCGGTCCATCTTATACAGAATGTTCAAAAATGTAACTACAGTTTTACCATATTCAATTGCAAAAAAGTCGAAATTTTAAATGGACACCCCATACGTGATTAGCTTATCAGATAGAGAATTTAATTCTCTACAAATCTTCAGCACATGTCCCTATACCTATCTATTGCAGTTGTTGAGATAGAGCAGAATGAATCAAAATCATGCAAAGAATACAACAGAGTTACTAAAGCAAGCCAAAATTGCCCCTACAGACGAAATGCATAAAACCTTCGCTTCTCCAAAGATAAAGATGTCAAACATCAGAATACGGAGCAAAGTTCGAAAGCTAGAACGGCCATTGAAAATACAGCACAACATAAACTAGGCGACAAACCAACTTGTCCGTATTGCATGGATGGATTGGATGGTGTACATCGCATGAAGGATTGTCCACTAATGTGTTGTACGAAATGCAAAGCAAAGGGTCACCTAGCAAGAGATTGCAAGATATAGCGAAAATTTACGATGATCGTAGAAAGCAAAACAAATAACATGATGATATCGTTAACAATTAATGGTACCGTCCAACAAGCACTAGCAGACACAGGTTCTTGAGTTAATTTGATATCCGAAACCAAAGTACATGAGCTGGATATTTGTAACCTCGAGACAGATTCGGAAGTAAAACCTATTACTCTATCCGGATTAAATGGTGTCAAAACATAGGTCTTGCAAAATTGACTGTCGGAATAAAGGAAAATATGTTCAAAACAAAATTCTTTTGACTCTGCTATACCAGTACCTATCATTGTCGGAACAGACTTTTTTCGTCAACCATCTGTAGTACTTCAAATAGAAAAGGGAATTGCCAAGATAGAGATTGAACCTGAAAACATAACAATAAGTGACGAAATCGGTGCCTACAACCGAAACAAAGTTTAAAGCTTATTCAAACCACATTGAACACAAGCGAAGAACTTAAACGACTCTCTGAATTTGAAATGGAAATAAATTCGTTTAACCACAAAGGAATCAGTGGTGTACAGACCTAGAAGACTACCAAAGAGCGAACAAAAACATGTCGATAAAATTGTTCATGAAAAATGGAGAGAAATGAGAAGCACTTAATAAAATAACGTACAGAGATAAATTTCCTATTCCTCTTATAAATGATCAAATAGACGCTCTCTCCGCTCAGCGATACTTTACAGTACTCGATTTAAGATTCCAAGAGATATACTACATTCGGTACGCATAATGGCTTATGGGAATATAATTATATGCCATGGATAAATGCTTATTTCTCCAGACCGAGGTAGATTACCTAGGCTTTTGAATAAAATACATCGAAGTTCGACCACAATTGTACGAAGTGGAAGCGGTATCAAAATTTTCTACGCCTACTACAGCTAAACAAGTCCAAAAATTCTTGGGTCTTTCTGGGTATTTTAGACACTGCGACGTCCTTTCCTGGTTCGGTCCTAGGAAAGGGGTCTGTGTGCCCTTTTATATGTTCGGGATGTTAACGGTCTCGGGCGCCACCTTATGTTTAGAGAGTTAAGGAACTCTTTCGCCTCCAAGTAGCTTTTGGGGGTTACAATCGGAGATTCAGGGTGTTTGAGAGAGGGTGAAAAATAAAAACATACGGTTCATAAATTAAGAAAATAAAATCAAAATTTATTAATAATAAAAAAAAATCAAAATAGGGGTTTACGGAGGAAGGTAAAAAAAATCTTTATTTAAATATATAAGCGGTAAATGTCTGGCCTAGTGCAATCTTGTGGGACTCGTACTTCGGACGTAATTGAAATAATTATTCATAAGGGAATAATTGGTCTGGATGAAGTGCTACGGAAAACTCGCGATAGCACCAGGTCGGGAAGATGTTGCGGAAAACTCGCATCAACACCAGTTCGGGGAAAGTATTGCGGAAAACTCGCAGCAATACCAGGTCGGGAGAGTGTTGCGGAAAACTCGCAGCAACACCAGGTCGGGGAAAGTATTGCGGAAAACTCTTTAGCAGCAAGCTAAAGCAAGATTAAAGACTCGATCATTATCCGAAAATCAATAGATGGCAAGTCGACAGCAGAACAAATATCGTTATGACTTGCGACGACGACCACGGATTAAATATTCTGTCGGGGACTACGTAATGATGAGGTCCAATGCAATTCAGCCTGGAAAATCCAAGAAATTGCAACAAAAATACCAAGGACCTTATGTCATCACAAAGGTTCTAAATAATGACCGGTGCGTCCCTCCAGGGCGTCCCTGGAGCCCAGGTCTCTCAAAGATTTTATGCAGGAATACTGCCAAGTAATCGCCTTCCTTTTCTCATTGCGGACGATTCTTCAACACCGTCTTCAGGCATTCTGGTAAATTCATAAAGACCAAATGAGATGGTAATTGCCGTTTTGTGAACATCCTCTTCCGCAACAGGTATTTGATGATTAAATTTGGAATTTTTTTGATGATTTTGGTAAATTTTGTTTCAATGGAGAAAATGTTAGATGAAGGAATGGAAATTTTTTGAATCGGACCAATAGAACATAATTTAGCTGCATTATCGATTAAGTGATGATTTTTTATGCCAAATTTGTCAAGAAATTCTATGCTAATAATAAGTTTATCTACATCTGCTATCGTGAAGATGTGAGGAAAATTTCGTCTTAACTGTAAAGTTAATATTAAAAGTTATTTACGTAACCAGTTATGAAATAGTTAGTTTAGACCTATAAGATCTATTGTAACTTTAGCCCTCTAAAGGTTTAGGGTAAATGTAGATCCTTGATGAACCTTAATATTGCCCTGAGGTCTTGCACATTTATGTCGGTAGGTGTCAAGAGAGTTTCACCGAAAATTTGGTGTCTAGCGACGCAATTGCACAGTATATGTTCAGCTGTTTCTGACTCGTCGTTGCAAAGTCGACAAGTTTGATCCTCAACTTGTCCAATGTGGAAGAGGTGGTATTTTAGGGGCGCATAATCAATACACAAAACCAAAGAGGCATAAAACCGCTTTGGTTTTGTTTTACTCTTCGCTTGACTGTGACCTGGAAGTTCTTTCCAGCTTTAGGTGGCTTTTTTGTAGTCTACAGCCAGGTTGGGGTCCAATGAAGGGCGTGTTTGCTGCCTCTTTGGCCGCGAAGTTGGTATAGTTATTTATATTACAAGTGGGCTAGAAACATAATTACTGTACGAGTGTGCAAAATTGCGTGTAATCACACGAGTACTGTACTAATACTCTAGCCCACGTGTGATATACAACATTTTATCTACGTTTGCTAAAAATTACTTCAAAATCAATTTCTTTAAAAAGGTCTATTTGACATTTATAAAAATATTTTGAAATGATTGTTGACAAATTTGAATTAATGTTAGTTTCAATAACATGTTTACTCATCTGGAATAAGTGTTTCGAAATGTAAAAACATAACAATTAATGTTTATAATAAATACTATTGTTTCTCTTTAAATAGGTAGCACTTTTTTTTTGTATTGTTGCTCGTTGCAATAAATTAAATCTGTTCTGATTGGGCTAAAAATCGTTACGTAATGAAACCAGTGCGGTAATGAACTTCATTACGTAACTCAAATCACCTCAAATGAGTGTGGTAATGATGACTTATCCAAGCAGTCGTAGATAAAAGTTTTTTTACTATAGTTGATTATTGGCGTACTGTTAGCAGCAGTAAGAGACGAAGTGACTCTTTTGTGATTTTGATAAAGTTTGAAGGAAGTACAGAAATGTCAGCTCCAGTATCAATAAGAAAATTGAAACGTTAAGACGACAACTAATCTCATTTAATGAAATAAGAGAATGTCGTTTATTGAAATTGTAAATCTTTTCCATTGAAACATTATTTAGTTTTTTGAATCTGAAGTTTTGGTCAAATGAGTGTTAGCCTGAAAGGAGTCGAAGAATTTACAACTATTGCCCTCATATTTTTTTGCTTCGTCACCAAATTTAAAGTGAAAATGATGAGGATATTAAAAGGAATAAAATAAAGCCAAATATTAGTTAACATTTTTGTATTTACATAGAACAGAATAGTACTAATAAATGATATTTCTATAAGACTCAGTACATTCTTATTGACTAGAACTATGATATTACCGGCCCTTTTGTGTGAAATAAAAAAAAACATTACAAAAAGGCTTCGCTCTTAGGTGACTACTAAATTTATGTAGAACTGGCCATTTATTATTAAAGTTAAACGGTGGTTTGTTTCGTCCCCTTCGATTTTTAAAAAAAGGAATGTCAAAGGTCGTTTCAAATGCTTCTTTACAAAACAAAATCGGAAACAACAATGAATAACGATGACGGTAAACAATAATCGTACCGAAGAACAAAAAAAAATCGAACATATTACCAAATAAATAATAATAATAATTAATAAATTTTGTACAAAACGACTAAGTTTTTGTTTGTCTAAATTTTTTTTTTGAATTTTTTTTTATTTCTGGTTACACTTTTAAATAAATAAATAGAAATAGAAATCATTAAACGGCGCGAACCAACAGCGTGACTAATTCCTGAGGCCGCCCAAAAAAAAATCCTAAGCCTTCTCTTTGGTGATTTTTTCATCTTTTATCTTCTTCATTTCATTTTCCTTAATTTTAAATTAACTTGTCAAGAGTTTCTTTTTTTTATTTAAGTTATTATACGTCACATCGCCAAAACAAATAAATTATTAAATTAACTTTCACGTTTTGGGGCGCGAGATTCAGTCTTCATTTTCCTTAATTAAAAAGAACAAAAACGATATTTAACGCCGAGGAAGTAGACACTAAATAATGGAAGCACAAAAGTCTCCATTTCTTTAATTTTCACTTCAAGATTTATATGTACGGATAACGTCTCTTATAACAGCCCTACACAACGGACAATGTCCACCTCCTTTACCCCGCCATTGTTGTAACGCGCACTCATAACACATACACATGTGACCACACATGTATAAAACAGCGTCTATTGAATTTTCATAACAAATTGTACATTCCGCTCCAGCTCCGTAAGCTATACTTGTCCCTTCAACCCAAGTTTGTGTTGGACTATACGGGGTTGATGAAATCGTTACAGGCTATAACAAAAAATTTTAAAATTAATTATTTGATTTTATGATTTTTTTAAAATAATTAATTACCTCAATGTATGTACTACTACAATTTGACATCATAGTTCCTGTTGGTATCGCTGGTGTTGCAGAAGAAGTTGGACCAGGAACTAAAGCCATCATAGATGGTACTGGAGAAATTGGAACGATATGTTGACTACTACCATGTTGGCTACCACCACCACTATGTTGGTTACCACCATGTTGACTCACACCATGTTGACTCCCATGGGGTTGTTGTTGATTTTGGAAATGACTAGAAGCGAGTTGACCTTGAATAGCTCCGGTGGATCCTTGATGACTCGAATTTGGCCGTAAAGTAACCGTAAACCCATTAACACTATGTACTTGTAATTCCCCAGTTTGTGGAACACAACAAATTCGATTTTGCGAGTTTTGAACCATCGAGCTACGTCTCAATTCCGACTGAGAATTGATGCTGTTCATACTTTCGGAATTCGCGGGTGTGATGAGACGATTTTCTGGGTTTCTTGTAGGTGTTGTTATGTTGGTGGAGGATAAAACCCGGATTTTTCGGGTTGATCCATAAACATCGAAGAACGCCCAAAGTTTTAAAGTTTGATCGACGTGGATGATCACGCATGGTGACGCCCCATTTCTACGAATTTGTACTTCACCATTAACGGAAATAAAAAAACTAATTTCGTCCCCTACGTTTAAACTCCGCGCGAAATCCCGGCTGATAACCCAATATTCCGGGCGGTCCAAAAGGAAATTAGCATCGTCTGGTAAATCCGCTGGTTGTAACGTCGATGGGTCACAAGATGTTAACCCTAAACTTAAACAACCTTGAAACATAGGTTCGGTTGCTAAGATTTGAACAACAACTCTTTCACCAATTTGTAAAGGTCGCCCGGTGAAAACGTAGCCTTGACAAAACTCGGAGTCAACTCTCGATGCAACACTTCGACTTGAATTAAATCTAACGTTTTTTCCTTTCGTACGGTGTAAAGCCAAAGGTTGGTAATTAATTTGAGATGGTTGGTGACGCAAAGCTGGGTAACTAACTTCTTCATTTTCCCTTTGATGTATACTAACAGCACTCATCGGGTAAATAATCCTTTCAACTTCATCGTTTTCATAACTTGAAGACAACTCGTTTCTTCTAGAATTATTTAATTGATGTCGTATATCAACAAATTCAATCGCCGTTGAATTTCCATATACGTCGATTAAAGCCCATAAAGGACCTCGAGTTTCCACACCACTAAAAAACACCCCTTTTTCTTCGCCATTAATCCCAAAATGAACCTCCCCCGTCGATGTTACGTAATAAAAAAGAACCGTAGTTTGACTACAAAATCTTTCTGGTAAAGCTTTCGCCCAATATCCTGGTTTATTTGTTAAATCGGGACATGCATATTTCGGTAAACCATATCGCAACGTACTCGGGTCATTGTAAGTAAACCCTAAACGAATCACACCACTCCAATTATTTGAAATCTCTAGGAACTTTATGCATATCTTTTCGTTTACTTTTACAGGGCGAGCACTAAATGCGATTCCTTTACAAAAACTTTCTACTCTTCTTGCTGTCGTACCATCTCTAGATATACGGATATTGTCTCCATGGACGTTGTGAAAAAGTAATGGAGGTAGGTTATTGGTACCACTTGCGTTGGAGGTAGATCTTGATGCTAAAATAAAAAAAAAAGAATTAGAATGTATATTAAGAATGAATTTGCAAAAGAAAATGTTAAATAGGATGAAAATATACAACTAGTGATATCTAGTGCTAACTAGCATTGTTACTAGAACTAACATTAGACCTAGAACTAGAAACCTAGATGTGTTAGTTCTAGTTTTACATTATCATTAGAGCTAACACAACACCTAGAACTAGAATCATTCGAGTTTAGCCGTCTTGAAAGACGTGCGACTAAATCCGCATGTTTCTAGTTCTCGGTTCTGTGTTAGTTCTAGTATTGCACTAACACTAGAACTATCACAAAACCTAGAACTAAAATCATTCAGGTTTAGCCATCTTGAGAGACGTGCGGCTAAACCCGAATGCTTCTAGTTCAAGGTCTAGTGTTAGTTCTAGTTTTAGTTCAATGAAAATATACAACATAGCGATATCTAGTGCTACCTAGCATTGTCACTAGAACTAACACTAGACCGAGAACTAGAAACATTCGGATTTAGCCGCACGTATCTCAAGACGGCTAAACCCGAATGATTCTAGTTCTAGGTCTTGTGTTAGTTCTAGTGATAGTGCTAGTGTAAAACTAGAACTGACAGTAGACCTAGAACTAGAAAATATCGTTTAGCCGTACATCTTCAGACGTTGTTATAAGAACTGAAAAAAATTGAACATGTCATATAGAATGTCAAACTTTAACAAAATTGTAATTTAATCTTTAAGATGTTATTCAAAAGTCACTTTTAACATTAAAATCTTCTTGTGGCGCAAAATAATCAAATTTGATAGTTAAAACGTCAATTGGTAGCAAAAAGTAAGTTAAATAAGTAATTTAGAATATCAAACTGTCAATTTTATCTTTAAGCTATCATTTAGATGTTACTTTTGGCATTAAAATCTTCGTGTGATGCAAAATAATCAAATTTGACAGTTAGAACGTCAATTGGTAGCAAAAATTGAGGTTGACCTGTCATTAAGAATGTCAAACTGCAAGAAAATTGTAAATTTAATCTTTAAGATGTAATTCAAATGACACTTTTGATATTAAAATCTTCTTGTAATGTAAAATGATCAAATTTGACAGTAAGAATGTCAATTGGTAGCAGAAAACAAGCTAAATAAGTCATTTAGAATATTAAACTGTTAATTTTATCTTTAAGCTATCATTTAGATGTCACTTTTGACCTTAAAATCTTCGTGTGATACAGAATAATCAAATTTTACAATTAGAACGTCAATTGGTAGCACAAATTGAGATTGACATGTCATTAAGAATGTCAAATTGTAATTTAATCTTTAATATGTCATTCAAATGTCAGTTTTGACGTAAACATTTTCTTGTGATGCAAAATGACCAAATTTGACAGTTACAATGTCAATTGGTAGCAGAAAATAAGCTAAATATGTCATTTAGAATATCAAACTGTCAATTTTGTCTTCAAGCTATCATTTAGATGTTACTTTTGGCATTAAAATCTTCGTGTAATGTAAAATAATCAAATTTGACAGTTAGAACGTCAATTGATAGCAAAAATTGAGTTTGATCTATCATTAAGAATGTCAAATTGTAAGAAAATTGTAATTTAATCTTTAATATATCATTCAAATGTCAGTTTTGACGTAAACATTTTCTTGTGATGCAAAATGACCAAATTTGACAGTTACAATGTCAATTGGTAGCAGAAAATAAGCTAAATATGTCATTTAGAATATCAAACTGTCAATTTTATCTTTAAGCTATCATTTAGATGTTACTTTTGGCATTAAAATCTTCGTGTAATGTAAAATAATCAAATTTGACAGTTATAACGACAATTGGTAGCAAAAATTGAGGTTGACATATCATTTAGAATGTCAAACTGCAAGAAAATTGTAAATTTAGTATGTAAGGTGTCATTCAAATAACAGTTTTGATATTAAAATCTTCTTATAATGTAAAATGATCAAATTTTACAGTTAGAATGTCAATTGGTAACAGAAAATAAGCTAAATATGTCATTTAGAATATCAAACTGTCAATTTTATCTTTAAGCTATCATTTAGATGTTACTTTTGGCATTAAAATCTTCGTGTGATGTAAAATAATCAAATTTGACAGTTAGAACGTCAATTGGTAGCAAAAATTGAGGTTGACCTGTCATTAAGAAAGTCAAATTGTAAGACAATTGTAATTTAATCTTTAATATGTCATTCAAATGTCAGTTTTGACGTAAACATTTTCTTGTGATGTAAAATGATCAAATTTGACAGTTACAATGTCAATTGGTAGCAGAAAATAAGCTAACTATGTCATTTAGAATATCAAACTGTCAATTTTGTCTATAAGCTATCATTTAGATGTCACTTTTGGCATTAAAATATTGGTGTGATGCAAAATAATCAAATTTGACAGTTAGAACATCAATTGGTAGCAAAAATTGAGGTTGACATGTCATTTAGAATGTCAATCTGCAAGAAAATTGTAAATTTAATCTTTAAGATGTCATTCAAATGACACTTTTGATATTAAAATCTTCTTGTAATGTAAAATGATCAAATTTGACAGTTAGAATGTCAATTGGTAGCAAAAAATAAGCTAACTATGTCATTTAGAATATCAAACTGTCAATTTTGTCTATAAGCTATCATTTAGATGTCACTTTTGACCTTAAAATCTTCGTGTGATGCAAAATAATCAAATTTGACAGTTAGAACGTCAATTGGTAGCAAAAATTGAGGTTGACCTGTCATTAAGAATGTCAAATTGTAAGAAAATTGTAATTTAATCTTTAATATGTCATTCAAATGTCAGTTTTGTCGTAAACATTTTCTTGTGATGCAAAATGATCAAATTTGACAGCTAGAATGTCAATTGGTAGCAGAAAATAAGCTAAATATGTCATTTAGAATATCAAACTGTCCATTTTGTCTTTAAGCTATCATTTAGATGTTACTTTTGTCATTAAAATCTTCGTGTGATGCAAAATAATCAAATTTGACAGTTAGAAAGTCAATTGGTAGCAAAAATTGAGGTTGACATGTCATTTAGAATGTCAATCTGCAAGAATATTGTAAATTTAATCTTTAAGATGTCATTCAAATGACACTTTTGATATTAAAATTTTCTTGTAATGTAAAATGATCAAATTTGACAGTAAGAATGTCAATTGGTAGCAAAAATCGACGTTGACATGTCATTTAGAATGTCAAACTGCAAGAAAATTGTAAATTTAATCTGTAAGGTGTCATTCAAATGACAGTTTTGATATTGAAATCTTCTTGTGATGTAAAATGATCAAATTTGACAGTTAGAATGTCAGTTGGTAGCAGAAAATAAGCCAAATATGTCATTTAGAATATCAAACTGTCAATTTTGTCTTTAAGCTATCATTTAGATGTTACTTTTGGCATTAATATCTTCGTGTGATGCAAAATAATCAAATTTGACAGTTAGAACGTCAATTAGTAGCAAAAATCGAGGTTGATATGTCATTTAGAATGTCAAACTGCAAGAAAATTGTAAATTTAATCTTTAAGATGTCATTCAAATGACACTTTTGATATTAAAATCTTCTTGTAATGTAAAATGATCAAATTTGACAGTAAGAATGTCAATTGGTAGCAGAAAATAAGCTAAATATGTCATTTAGAATATCAAACTGTCAATTTTATCTTTAAACTATTATTTAGATGTCACTTTTGGCATTAAAATCTTCGTGTGATGTAAAATAATCAAATTTGACAGTTAGAACGTCAATTTGTAGCAAAAATTGAGGTTGACCTGTCATTAAGAATGTCAAATTGTAAGAAAATTGTAATTTAATCTTTAATATGTCATTCAAATGTCAGTTTTGACGTAAACATTTTCGAATTATCGAATTTGACAGTTACAATGTCAATTGGTAGCAGAAAATAAGCTAAATATGTCATTTAAATCGAATATCAAGGTCTTGTGTTAGTTCTAGTGATAGTGCTAGTGTAAAACTAGAACTAACAGTAGACCTAGAACTAGAAACATTCGGGTTTAGCCGTCTTTAGAGACGTTCGGCTAAACCTGAATGTTTCTAGTTCTAGGTTTAGTGTTAGTTCTAGTTTTACACTATCACTAGAACTAACACAAGACCTAGAACTAGAATCATTCGGGTTTAGCCGTCTTGAGAGATGTGCGGCTAAACCCGAATGTTTCTAGCTCTAGGTCTAGTGTCAGTTCTAGTTTTATATTAGCACTATTACTAGAACTAACACAACACTTAGAACTAGAATAATTCGAATTTAGCCGTCTTAAGAGACGTATGGCTAAACCGGAATGATTCTAGTTCTAGATCTAGTTTAGTTGAATAAAAATTAGAATTAGAATAAATATTAAGAATGAATTTGCAAAAGAAAATGTTAAACCGGATGTAAAATATACTATTAAACAATACCCCATATAATAGTAACCTTGTAGGTTTCTCTACTTGAAAAGTATAAGTTTAAAGTTGGGGGAAAAACCGGATGCGCTTCCTACTCACTTCGGGGATTATTCTTTCGCGTTTACGTCTCGCGTTACGGGACGTTGAGCGTCCGTCACGCCCCCCTAGGCCCCATTTCATTCATTAACCCAACTACCACGCGGTGGATGTACGCTTTGGTTGTGCCCGCGAACCGTCACGTTTTCTTCGTCGTCCTACCATCACGATTTTACATTATTACCAGAGCGTAGAGGTTTTCAAGGAAACTCTATCGAATAAGACACCCGCCACCGCGTCCAACCGGAAGTGATAATCGACGCATGTGTCCTCTTTAAGCACGTGTCCAAAACGTGTCGTTTATGAAAGACTTGTAAATTAAAATAATTATTGCGATCTGACATGGTTTTTGACATGTGCAGAAAATTTGCAACATCTGCAAGATTTTGTATTCTTTAAGCCAAGACACGAAAATAGTTAATTCCCGGCCCCTAAAGCGACAGAAGGAGCAACAGCAGCACCCCTTAAAGCAACCAAAAACTGAATTCATCGTTATCCAGGTGGGTTGAACGGTCACAATATGTCGTTGTACTACGGGGGAAGTACGAGCAGCTGTAACGTCCAGGTAAAATGGGAATAGCACTTCCCTCGAAGCACATGGCGCTCCTCACAGCTGATGCAAAGTCCCCCTTCTTCCGTTCCTTCTACAATTCACAGCCGGTTTTTCGCATTGTTCAAAGATGTGTATGTATGTATGAGATAGAAGGGATTTTTTTCTCTTCATATCTATTGTGTGTTTGCTTGGTATTATTTTTTTAATACATTAAAGTTTCCACGAGGATCTCATCATTTCAATGCAAATTACTGACGGGAAGAAAAAATTCTAGATCTATCTTATTTCCGGTTCCCCCGCATATAATTCCAACCGGATACACGGTTTTATGGACACTTATTTTAATTTGTATTTCTTTTGTGTACTTCAAAGTTGTTCTAAAAATTAATTTTGAACATGTTTTTTTAATTCAGCCACAAGATGTGAGTATTTTGAAAACGTTCTAAGAGGATTTGTATGTATTGAACACATGTTGTGGAATTAACCCCAATTGGACGTCAATTCAACGTCGCTATTTGGTCCCCCGTGGTAAAATGAACACTCGATGCGATTACTCACCACGCGAAGTAGTACAGCGAAGCGAGAAGGATTCGTTTGGGGTGGTGTATAAATGTTTATAGTCCCACGCGGTGCTATTTCAGAGACAGTTCATTAAAAACGTTAACGCGTGGGGGGCTTTCGTCCCCTGCGTACTGAAATTTAATATGGATCGTCGAGGGTTATCATTGTATTTATTCTCGAACAGAAAACAGATAGAGTGGATTAAGCGGTTTACAAATTTCTATTTTCAATTGACAGATTTCATAAGAATAAGCTATTCAATTTTATTAAAAGAAAACTTAAAGTATAACCTCGATATAATTGATTAATACGGAGAATGGAGTGTCCGTTATAGCAAAAAGTCTGTAAAACTAGAATTAACACTAGACCTAGAACTAGAAACTAGAATGACTCTAGTTAGTGATGGAACGGATAGTGATTTTGCGAAAAGCTGGATATCCGGCCACTATGGTTATAATTTCTGGTGCATTTTTGAAGTGATACCCTATATTACCACATTATTGCGATATTTGAATAAAAATGAAATTAATAAGAAAACTGATAAGATATGTCAACTTATTTGGATCCAAGATACAAAATGAACTTTTTTGATGCTGATTTAACTAACGAAGTAACTCTAAAAAAAGGATACTTTAATTAATAATTGGCGATATTTCCACAAGGATCCTTCAAGAAATTAATTTTACAGCGAATTTTGAAAATTATCGATCAAAATTGCAACATTGAAAATTTTATTAAAACTTCAAATATTGTTTTCTCAAAAACTAAAAGTTATTTTTCAAAACGGGTTGGTTCATTGGAAAGAGGACACTTTTATTAACATTTTGAGAAATTTTCATACTCATATTCCAAAAAATCGATTTTCTACAAATTATTAAAATTTAATCGGCGAAAATTCGAAAAAATTGTCGATTATTTCAAACATTTATTTCTCAAGAACTAAAAGTGATTTTTCAAAACGGCTTGTTGTATTAAAAAGGGGATACTTTAATTAATAATTGGTAATATTTCCACAAGGATCCTTCAAGAAATTAATTTTATAGCGAATTTTGAAAGTTATCGATGAAAATTGCAACATCGAAAATTTTATCAAAACTTCAAATATTGTTTTCTCAAAAACTAAAAGTTATTTTTCAAACCGGGTTGGTTCATTGGAAAGAGGACACTTTTATCAACATTTTGAGAAATGTTCATACTCATATTCCAAAAAATCGATTTTCTACGAATTATTAAAGTTTAATCGGCGAAAATTCGAAAAAATTGTCGATTATTTCAAACATTTATTTCTCAAGAACTAAAAGTGATTTTTCAAAACGGCTTGTTGCATTAAAAAGAGGATACTTTACTCAATAATTCGTGATATTTCCACAAGGATCCTTCAAGAAATTAATTTTATAGCGAATTTTGAAAATTATCGATGAAAATTGCAACATCGAAAATTTTATCAAAACTTCAAATATTGTTTTCTCAAAAACTAAAAGTTATTTTTCAAAACGGGTTGGTTCATTGGAAAGAGGACACTTTTATTAACATTTTGGGAAATTTTCATACTCATATTCCAAGAAATCGATTTTATACGAATTGTTAAAACTTAATCGGCGAAAATTGCAAAATTCGAAAAATTGTCGATCATTTCAAAAATTTATTTCTCAAAAACTAAAAGCGATTTTTCAAAACGGCTTGTTGCATTAAAAAGGGGATACTTTAATTAATAATTGGTAATATTTCCACAAGGATCCTTCAAGAAATTAATTTTATAGCGAATTTTGAAAATTATCGATTAAAATTGCAACATCGAAAATTTTATCAAAACTTCAAACATTGTTTTCTCAAAAACTAAAAGTTATTTTTCAAAACGGGTTGGTTCATTGGAAAGAGGGCACTTTTATTAACATTTTGAGAAATTTTCATACTCATATTCAAAAAAATCGATTTTCTACAAATTATTAAAGTTTAATCGGCGAAAATTCGAAAAAATTGTCGATTATTTCAAAAATTTATTTCTCAAAAACTAAAAGCGATTTTTCAAAACGGCTTGATGCATTAAAAAGGGGATACTTTAATTAATAATTGGTAATATTTCCACAAGGATCCTTCAAGAAATTAATTTTATAGCGAATTTTGAAAATTATCGATGAAAATTGCAACATCGAAAATTTTATCAAAACTTCAAACATTGTTTTCTCGAAAACTAAAAGTTATTTTTCAAAACATGTTGGTTCATTGGAAAGAGGACACTTTTATTAACATTTTGAGAAATTTTCATACTCATATTCCAAAAAATCGATTTTCTACAAATTATTAAAGTTTAATCGACGAAAATTCGAAAAAATTGTCGATTATTTCAAACATTTATTTCTCAAGAACTAAAAGTGATTTTTCAAAACGGCTTTTTGCATTAAAAAGAGAATACTTTAATTAATAATTGGTAATATTTCCACAAGGATCCTTCAAGAAATGAATTTTATAGCGAATTTTGCAAGTTATCGATGAAAATTGCAACATCAAAAATTTTATCAAAACTTCAAATATTGTTTTCTCAAAAACTAAAAGTTATTTTTCAAAACGGGTTGGTTCATTGGAAAGAGGACATTTTTATTAACATTTTGAGTAATTTTCATACTCATATTCCAAAAAATCGATTTTCTACAAATTATTAAAGTTTAATCGGCGAAAATTCGAAAAAATTGTCGATTATTTCAAAAATTTATTTCTCAAAAACTAAAAGCGATTTTTCAAAACGGCTTGTTGCATTAAAAAGAGGATACTTTAATTAATAATTGGTAATATTTTCAAAAATTGCAACATCAAAAATTTTATCAAAACTTCAAATATTGTTTTCTCAAAAACTAAAAGTTAATGTGTTAGTTCAATTCAGAATATACAACAATTTAATGATGAATAACAGTTAAAACTAGAACTAACACTAGACCTAGAACTAGAAATATTCGTTAAATATAAAAAAAATTAAAATTCCGAAGAATGAAATTTATTGGTTCTCAACTACCGGTTTCGGAAAAACTTTCCGTCATTCAAAAATTTTTTTAAATTTACAAAAACATAAACATGAGAAAATGATTTACCGTCAATTAATAGCGGCTGCGTGGTATAATAATTTCGGATGTTAAGGTTTTCCACTTTTGAATTTCTCTCGGCATTGTTAAATTTACAAGAAAATTGTTACGATAAACTTACACGTTAAAAATGTATGTTAAAAATTAAAAACTCGAACAAGATCACAAAAATATCTTAAATCTACTCTAATGTGCAACTTTTGGATTATTCTAAGATGGAAGATTTTCGGAAATAGGTTTAGGTGGTGAATTTACACTTATAAAAGGCATAAACAAACTGTAAGGATTTATATCCGTAGCTTCGTTCATTAATAATTCTTTGTTATTATTATTATATTTAGATATTTCCATTTCTTCATATAGATCTAATTTTTTAGATTTTGTTATACATACCACGCAGCCGCTATTAATTGACTGAATTCTTGAATAAATTATTAATAATATTTATTATTACAACTCATAGTTTACTTTCTCGTTATGAATCATACAAAGTTATATAACGAAAATACCCCTACATAGAAACTATAAATAACAACTAGTAGATAACCACGGGAGGTAACAGATGCTATTCATTTGGGAATCGCCTAGAAAAACCCCTAGATTAAAACCTATTTTTACAGCGCCTCTAGGGGTGATGACATCAACTACCCAGAAAATCCTATTAATCATCCCATACCACCATAACAAAATCAAAAAGAAATTGTAAACCTGAATCGAATTTATCTTGAAAAATTTTCATGTATACAGGATGTTGTGAGTCACGGCATCGTTTTAATCATATTTTTCAGCAAAAATTAAAATTACGTACTTTATGATATGAAAGGGGCGTAATCAGGTACAGTTCTTGTTGAGTCTACGCAAAATCTGTCCATATCACTAATCTGCTTAAGTTAGCAAAAACGCAGTATACACGAGATAAAATTAATGCAGATATAGTACATTGCAACAAGTTGCAGAAAACCAAAAGAAAAACAGAACTTAAGGCACAAGGTACAAACAATTTGTGAATGTATAGTAAATAGAATTTTTTGATTTGTCACTTTTGACACTTGACATAAAACATGTGATCATCAAGATTGGAGATTTTTGATGTTTTTGACGTTCAGAAACATTAAGTACGTTAAGTATTAAAAAAAATGAGCAGAATGAACCGATTAAGTTAAAATTACTCGTAGAAAGCCGTAAAACCACAACTCACAAACTAGAAAATAAAAAGATACCGTTGGGTAAACATCTAGGAAGCGGTGCGTGGCTACCGTAGAAACGAGTGGAAACGAGCGGCGGCGGCGGGCGAAACAACAAAAGCGAACAACTAAGAAACTTAAGGCGCCGTCACATAATCTCTTTAAACGCCATCGTCTTAAGGTCGATATTCGTAGTTAACTCCGTACAGAGTGATTCGTCGTCACGGCACCGGGCGATCACGGCGCGCGTCTCGTTCCCACGGTTTGGACTCTTGCACTTTCTACGGGTAAACGTGCTCATCTTCCGTGCCTTCGCCCCGTCCTTGTCTCGCCGGCAAACGATAGACAAGGACGCGGTGATTCGGATCCGTTAACTTTTGCAATTCGCTTATATTGATTTTATTAGCATTTTCTTGGGAACCAATTCGTTCGAGATCAACGGCGGCGCAGGAGGTTTATCTACTTTGCGGTGCTACTACTTACTTACTACTATAGCTTCCGTGGCGCTAGACTCGCCTAATAAGATCGATAATAATAACGCGACCGTGAGATAGATACAAGGAAGTTCATTTCCTTTTGTTCAAAAAACTATTTCAAGTTTATATCTTTATTTACTACAAAATTAATTTGACGTCAAATTAACAACTGTCAAATTTGACGTTTAAACACCAACTGTCAAATTTGACGTTTATGTCAAAATTTTAGAATTAATTTAATTTTGTTGTTGTTGTGGTTAGATTTTGAGTCGGTTATGGTCAAGGAGCACAAATTTTCACTCGGTAAAGTCTCGGCTCTCGGCTAATAATCGAGATGCTCGGCATAGCTGGGTCGTTTCTCACGGTCGGCGTCTTGAGAAACTCTTTAAAGGAGTCGAAACGCGCGGGGCGGAAATCGGCGGGTTCGTTTTTCGTCTGTTTGCCCATCCTCAATTAATGACAAAATGAAAAATTAAAACTAAATGCTTTGTTTTAATTAATTACGTTGTAATCGTGTTTTAATCATGTTGCAATCATGTTTGAATCGGTATCAATTAAGTGGAATTGTGCCAAAGACTCGCAGATCCCCTTAATTTTAGAAACAGAAACGGTGCGTATCCGATCGATTTCAACACTCCAAACCACACAAAATTGAGGTTTACGATTTAGAATTTGCGTTTGCCGACCGCCCGCCGTTTTCAATTTAGATTCCCCGATTTAGATTTCCAGACCGATCTAAATAACGAAAACGTTTCCTAAACTGCTTGTATTTAAGACTTTTTTTTAAATTTGACTAAAATTGTGCAAAAACATTTTAAACTAGAACTGTTAGTAACATTATCACTAGAACTAACTAGAAGTAACACTAGACCTAGAACTAAAAACATTCGGGTTTCTCAAGTCTCTCAAGACGGCAAAACCCGAATGATTCTAGTCTTCATTCCGTCTTGATGAACAGTATTAGTTCTAGTATTGCATTAGCACTATCACTAGAACTAACACAAGACCTAGAACTAGAATCATTCTAGTTTTCACTCCATCTTGATCAACAGTGTTAGTTCTAGTATTGCATTAGCAATATCACTAGAACTAACACAAGACCTAGAACTAGAATCATTCGGGTTTAGCCGTCTTGAGAGACTTGCGGCTAAACCCGAATGTTTCTAGTTCTAGGTCTTGTGTTAGTTCCAGTTTTGCACTAACACTATTACTAGAAGTACTACTAGACCTAACACTAGAATCATTCGGGTTTAGCCGTCTTGAGAGACGTGGGGCTAAACCCGAATGTTTCTAGTTCTAGGTCTTGTGTTAGTTCTAGTGATAGTGCTATTGCAATACTAGAACTAACACTGTTGATCAAGACGGCTAAACCCGAATGATTCTGGTTCTACGTCTTGTCTTAGTGCTAATGCAATATTAGAACTAACACTAGACCAAAAACTAGAAACATTCAGATTTAACTGCACGTCTTTCAAGACGCGTAAACCCGAATAATTCTACTTCTAGGTCTTGTATTAGTTCTAGTGATAGTGTAAAACTAGAACTAACACTAGATCTTGAACTAGAAACATTCGGGTTTAGCCGTGCGTCTCTCAAGACGGCTAAACCCGAATGATTCTAGTTCTAGGTCTTGTTAGTTCTAGTGACAGTGCTGATCCAAAACTAGAACTAACACTAAACCTAGTACTAGAAAGTTTCGGGTTTAGCATAATCGCATGGCTTAACCCGAAACTTTCAAGTTCTAGTGTTAGTTCTAGTTTTAGTTGTCATTCAATGGTAGACTATTGTATATTTGTATTAAACTAGAACTAATACTAGACCTGGAACTAGAAACATTCGAGTTTAGCAGCACGTCTCTCAAGACGGCTAAACCCGAATGATTCTAGTTCTAGGTCTTGTTAGTTCTAGTGACATTGCTCATCTAAAACTAGAACTAACACTAAACTTAGTACTAGAAAGTTTCGGGTTTAGCATAATAACTCGGCTTAACCCGAAAGATTGTAGTTTTAGTGATAGTACTATTATTACTTCTAGTTTTAATTTAATTAACACCGATCGTAAAAGCCTTCGTTTTAATAATAATATATAAATAATATATCATAATATAATATATATATATATAATTTATCATAAAACGAAACATCTGATTAACGTCAGGTTAAGCACTGATTAGCACTATATTTACATGAATATGACGCAAACGCAAATATTATGGTAATTATTTATTTAGCGAACCAATTATTAACACCGGCTAAATATGATGCAACCTCAGGAGTTATTTTATAAACTACTCAATAACGCGTTTCGTTGATTAACTTTTTGATTTAACCTCAGCTTAAATAGAATCTAACGCACGATTAGTATTCGTTAACTTCTAATCATGATTTGTTAACATTAATTTTTAATTGAAGATGACATTAATGTTATTTTAGAAAAAAATTTTTGTTCGATTAGCAATCGGTTTAAGTTAACGTGACGCTAATCGAGCTTTATAAAATTGTCTCCTAATTAAGGTGATATTATTTATCAATTAATGTTCTTTAAAGCCAACTTTTAATATATTGCCACTTTATCATAAAACGAAACATCTGATTAACGTCAGGTTAAGCATTGATTAGCACTATATTTACATGGATATGACGCAAACGCAAATATTATGGTAATTATTTGTTTAGCGAACTAATTATTAACACCGGCTGAATATGATGCAACCTCAGGAGTTATTATATAAACTACTCAACAACACGTTTGGTTGATTAACTTTTTGATTTAATGTCAGCTTGAATGGAGCCTAACGCACGATTAACATCTCGATTAGTAATACTTAACTTTTAATTATTTGTTAATATTAATTTTTGATTGAAGATGACAATGTTATTTTAGAAAAAAAAATTTATTCGATTATTCGAACTTTATAGAATTGGCCCCTAATTAAGGTGATATTATTTATCAATGGACTATCAATCAATCAATGTTATTTGAAGTCAACTTTTAATATATTGCCACTTTATCATAATACGAACATGCGATTAACGTCGGGTTAAGCGTTGATTAGCACTATATTTACATGAATATGAGGCAAACGTAAATATTATGGTAATTATTTGTTTAGCGAACTAATTATTAACATCGTCCGTGACAGCCTTCGTACTTATTCTTATAAAACTCATTTTTGATTTAATTTAACGCCAAATATACCCTAACTCATGATTAACAAAAAGATTAGAATTTATTAGCTTACTTTTAATTTATTAGTTTTTGATTGAAGATGACCAGCTTCATAAAATTGATTCCTAATTAAGGTGATATTATTTATCAATTAATATTATTTGAAGCCAACTTTTAATATATTGCCACTTTATCATAATATGGAACACCGATTAACGTTAGGTTAAGTGTTGATTAGCACTATATTTACATGAATATGACACAAACGCAAATATCATAGTAATTATTTGTTTAGCGAACTAATTATTAACACCGACCGTGAAAGCCTTCGTACTTATATCCTATAAAACTCATTTTTAATTTAACGCCAAATTTAGCTTAATTCACGATTAACAACAAGATTAGAATTTATTAGCTTACAATCATGATTTCATAACTTTTAGTTTCGATACGTTGAATTAGAACGAACCCGGAATAAACATTCTATTAATGGAAGGTTAAGCATTGATTAGCACAATCTTTAGGTTTTATAAAACTCATCTAAACTGAATATGATGCAACCTCAGGAGTTATTAAATAAACTATTAATCAACAACACGTTTGGTTGATGAACTTTTTAATTTGATTTGATGAACGCCAGCTTAAATAGAGCCACAATTAACATCACGGTTAGTATTTATTAACTTCTAATCACGATTTGTTAACATTAATTTTTGATTAAATATAACATTAACGTTATTTTAGAAAAAAAATTTTGTTCGATTAGCGATTGGTTTAAGTTAACGTGACGCTAATCGAGCTTTATAAAATTGTTTCCTAATTAAGGTGATATTATGTATCAATTAATGTTCTTTCAAGCTAACTTTTAATATATTTCCACTTTATCATAATATTGAACATCCGATTAACGTTAGGTTAAGCGTTGATTAGCACTATATTTACATGAATATGACGCAAACGCAAATATTACGGTAATTTTACATTTTAATACATTTTGGGGGAATTTAGATGAATATTTGGTGTGTTCCATACCAAAAATTTTCGAATTCGAATCACGTTTTATTTTATATTCCGACATTAATTGCGCGCGGTTCTAGATACGTGATTTACATGACGAAAGGACTTTGCCCCGTCGTTTCGTCGTGTGAAACGGACCAATCGTTTGGTTCTCACAGCTCAGTTTTCGTCAATTACCGATGACACGAGATCAAAATCTCCAGTGTTAAAATAAAAATTATTAAAAAAGAATTAAATCGATGCGTTACGCTTAAGTTGTAGGGGAAATCGTTAATGTTTGTAATTTGTAACGATCAAGTTGGTTTAATTGATTTAACAAGTTGATGAAGAAAAAATTGGTTGATTTAAATCATTATATAATTTAGAGAAAGTTATATAAATAAAGTTTCACCCGATTAGAATTACTTCAAATTTAATTAAAAAGGTCAATTATTTTTAGCTAATTTAAGGGTTATAATAAGAGTTTAAATAAAATCGTAAAGATAAGTTAAAAGATGTACGAACCTAATCCCATGCGTTTCTTAATCTTCTTAAGAACCTTCATTTTTCCTTTTAATGGTGAGAAAATAGTACCGCTGTTATTATCGCTTTTAGTTTTCTCCTGACAGCGACAATCAGCCCCGTTTTCCTTCACCCCCATCAATAAAAAACCAAAAACGTTTTTCAAACAATTTTCCCTTAGTACGTAAATAAAATCGCACGCCCCAAAAATCGCTTTCCCTCTCTGAAAATCGATTTTCAGCAACCTCTTCTTCCAAAATAAACCAACACTTTTAATCAAAAATATCTAAATCCATCGACAACCGATTCATTAAATGTTAATCGGCGTTCTGTTTTTCTTGAATTAAAGACTAGACAACGGGGGAAAAACGACGTCGACGGCGACGAAAATGTCGTTTTTCAGCGCGATTTCGAAACGGTGCGTTGCGACGTTTTGAAGTGAACTGAGGGCCGGCACGTCGTCGGCGTCGTTTTAAACGGGGGCTCATGGGGTTTGGTGGGGATCGTGGTCCAGGTGAGCCACGAGTCTCTGGCCAATCGGGGACCGCGCCGGCGCCTGCTGCTGCTGCTGTGGGGGCACACAGCCGGCATCGAACAGATGCGGCTCGCGCGCCCCGATGTCTGTCGCCGCCGCGACTTTTCTACCTTTATCTTCTTCTTCTTGTTCTTCTTTTCCGGCACCCCTCTCATATATGAAGTGTTTACTTTGATGAGAAGGTGTAAACTCTAATAAATGTTAGAGAGAGCTTTTTGGAAATGATTAAGTTCCAAAATATATTTCACAAAAATAAGAATTAAAGAGACCTGATGATGGGAGTAATTTCCGAAACGTGTGGAAAAACTTCAAAAACAAAAGTCCTCCGGGAAAGGTATTTGGAGGCTGATGCCACTTTTGACAACCCCTACAAAAACCCTTATAACACCAACTTTTTTGTGCCATACGATTTTACATTACGCTTAGGGTCTCCAGTGACCCCATGATATTATAAAGGTACTACAACCTATCGGTTGGTCCACAAAAAATCACTAAAGAACCAAGCTTTCAGACTATCATAGAAACGACTCCTCTAGAACTAACCTTCTTCTCATCCAGACAAAACACAATAGTAAACCAATTAGTGCCATGGAAAATAATAGTAGTAGCAAAATGAAGAAAAACTGCCCTTCATGACCTCTAATCCTAATCAAGAATGTTGATTTTATTCTTAAACTTGTTCTGAGCTCGATATAACAGTATCTTAAAAAAGGTGTTCCAGATCTGGATTAAGTTGAACTTTTGTAACTGTCCTTGCAATCCATAGCCTTTATCATGAAGAGTAAAGAGACTCTGCTCAACGTAAGCTTTCATCTTTTAATCACCACGTTTGTCCTACTTGTCAGAGGCGATGTTGCCTTCCCGACGAACTTCCTTAGCTGAAAAGACCAATCGAAGTCGGAACAAAAATATAATCTGTTATGTTTGTCGAACGGTGTTTTCTGAACCCTGACTTTTTGAGATACCAAGTCTTTTGCATGCCAAATCGTTCCCAAGCGCGGACTTTGCACAAATCTGGAAAAGGCTTTGCTTTTGACGAAGTGAAACAGTTTGACGAATGCGTAACAGTTTGCGTCGAAGACAAAATGGGATTCATTCAAAGTAGTTCTGCGAATGTGCAATTCTACACAGGATGTAGCGTTCTCCGTTTGTTTGCCGTTTTTGAACTATCTGGTTCTCATCAACACGATGAAGAAGTCTTGGAACGAAGGTTTTGCAGAGCGATGTTGCTTAAAGCATTTTTAATTTTCTCAACCAGATTTGTGCAAATTTGATGTCTCAGAAAGACAGTGTTCAGAGAGCATCGTTCAACAAACATAACAGATAATATGTTTCGCTTATTTCGACTTCGAGTAATCTTTTCAGATAAGGAAGTACGTCAGATGTGGTGATTAAAAGATGAAAGCTTACTTTGAGGAAAATTCGTAACTCCACAAAACTCAGATCTCTTCTCACTTTGAAACTCAGAGTCATTAGAATTACTACCAGATTAAGGTCCAGATTGTTTATTATCACTCTTGTTTCGTGTTTGGACGGATGATTTTTTGAACCCAATTTTGCATCAACCTTGCACACATATTGGCCGGAACGTAGTCAATTTCCAACCCAACCCAACTCAACCCCATGATATTATAAAGGTACTACAACGTATGGGTTGATCTACAAAAAATCACTAAAGAACCAAGCTTTCAGACTATCATAGAAACGACTCCTCTAGAACTAACCTTCTTCTCATCCAGACAAAACGACACAGTGGTAAACTAATTAGTGCCATGGAAAATAATAGTACTAGCAAAATGAAGAAAAACTGCCCTGAGTAAAATGATAGTAAAGATGACGATCGACTCATTGGAGAAATCATGAATGTTACCATACCTTCATGGCCTCTAATCCTAATCAAGAATGTTAATTTTGTTATACAGGGTGTTTCATGAGGAATGGTACATAGGTGAATATGTTATAGATTTGGTCATTTTAAGCAGAAAAGTTCCTAAAAACATGTGCTTAATTCTTAAAGGTAACTGAGATACAGTGCTTAAATGCATAAAGTGATTTATTTAAGTGTGTACATAAAATATATAAATATAAATAATAAATTCGGACTTTAAAGGAAGGGTTCGAATATCCCATCGCTTAACTCGATGTACTTGGCTGATCTTTTGAAGCAAGAGTATGTTGGTTCTACGTGTTGTACTGGTTGAACATGGATACAAGTCATGAGTACGCAATGTTCTCAACTTCAGGTTCAACTTCATTCAGAGTTTGCTCACCTGCACATTCAAAATGAAAACTTGTATTTGGAACAGAACCGGTTTCATGCAATCTGTTGAATGTTCGAGTAAATGCTCTGGAATTTGATAGCACTCGGTTAGGAAACCGTCTCATATAGTCCAGCTTCCATTGCAGAAACCGTAACAGCATATTCTGCATGAGTCAATATGTGTGGCATTATCAACAACTTAGTCGACACATCAACCAAATAATGTTAAATGTCAAACATTGAGAAGTGAATGTTGCACAGCAGCCGTGCGTGATATCAATTTATGCATTAACTGGCTGTATCTCAGTTACTTTTGAGAATTGATCACATTTTTTTAGGAACTTTTCTGCTTAAAATGAACAAATCTATAACATATTAACGTATGTACCATTCCTCATGAAACACTCTGTATAACAGTAACGATATAACAGTATCATAAAAAAAGCTGTTCCAGATCTAGATGAAGTTAGACTTTTGTAACTGTCCTTGTAATCCATAGCCTTTATCATGAACAGTAAAGAGACTCTGCTCAAAGTACGCATTCATCTT
Organism: Onthophagus taurus; assembly: GCF_036711975.1. Lineage (NCBI taxonomy): Eukaryota > Metazoa > Arthropoda > Insecta > Coleoptera > Scarabaeidae > Onthophagus > Onthophagus taurus. The sequence goes on along the minus strand of NC_091968.1, from coordinate 4,480,905 downwards.
TTAATCACCACGTTTGTCTTACGGTTGTCAGAGGCGATGTTGCCTTCCTGACGAACTTCCTTAGCTGAAGAGACCAATCGAAGTCGAAACAAAAATATAATCTGTTATATTTGTCGAACGATGCTTTCTGAACGCTGCCTTCTGATTGTGAGACACCAAGTCTTTTGCTTGCCAAATCGTTCCCAAGTGCGGACAAATCTGGAAAAGGCTTTGCTTTTGACGAAGTGAAACAGTTTGGCGTCGAAGACAAAATGGGATTCATTCAAAGTAGTTCTGTGAATGTGCTGTTCTACACAGGGTGTAGTGTTCTCAGTTTGCTGGCCGTTTTCGAACTGTCTGGTTCTCATCAGCACGACGAAGAAGTGGTGGAACGAAGGTTTTGCAGAGCGATGTTGCTCAAAGCATTTTTCATTTTCTCAACCAGATTTGTGCAAACTTGGTGTCACATCAAAGACAGTGTTCAGAGAGCATCGTTCGACAAACATAACAGATTATACATATAGTAGAAACCACGAGAGCTGGCAGTAAGTCATTGCTTAAAAATGGTATGAATCAAGATATGGACGTACTACTTAGATTATTTCACCACATACATTTAAATATAGGTTATGTTAGTAATGCAGGTTATATGTCAAACATTGTCAAAGATAGTTGAGGTTAACCAGTGAAAAAGCATTAATATTAATTTATAATAAAGTTTATGTAATTATTAATTTATGTAACAAATAGTTTTAAAGGTTGTTTACAGGTCGCAAGTAAGTTTTATTTAAACTGTGGTTCAACGCTCACAAGACGTTTCAATCTAAGGTTAGGATTACGGTAGGTACATCCGTTAGAAGAACAGACGTACTTTTTCGACGTGGCTATTTGAATTGTACAGCAGACATATTAAACTAATGCTGTCTCTTTCTAACACACATTATTCTTTAGCAGTTTGTGAATTTTAATGTACTACGTAAGGCATTTGTAAGAGCGGAAAACGATGATTTACTGCCATCTCTCGTGGTTTCTACTATATTTTTGTTTCGATTTCGTTTGGTCTCTTCAGCTGAGAAAGCTCGTCAGGAAGTCAACATCGCCTCTGATAACCTTAGCACAAACGTGGTGATTAAAAGATGAAAGCTTACTTTGAGCAAAACTCCACAAAACTCAGATCTCTTTTGACTTTGAAATTTAATTTTTTGTCTTTTGAGGGATGTTGGATCTCAGAGTCATTAGAATTACTGCCAGATTGTTTATTGCCACTCTTGTTTCGTATTTGCAGCGAATGATTCTTTGAACACAATTTTGCATCAACCTTGCACACATATTGGTCGGAACGTAGTCAATTTCGCGTTCGATATTATCCTGGAACTCTTCTAAAGGTTGTCAATTTGTTTGAAAAGGCAACGAATTAACGTACAAGTTAAGTAAAGATTACGCGGTTATCGAACTTCTTCTTCAATAGATCAATTTGTTAATCATATATGTGGCATGAAGCACCATCTTGTTGAAGCCATATATTAGTGATGTCAAATCCATTAAATTCATGCAAAAATAGTGTTTTAACATGACGAAAAATATGATCCAATCACACCTAAAGCATCAAATCCATCACTTTTTGTGGTTGTAATGAAGTTTCTTGAAGCACAGTGTTGTCCAATAATGCACATTATGCTTATTAACAAAGCCATTAAGCGAAAAATCAGCTTTATCGCTGAAGATGATTTTTTGTTAAAAACCACAATTTTCTTTAAACTTCAGGGGGATTTCTTCAAGGATCTTGAAGGTTCTTGAGTTAATTTGTTCATTATTGTCTTAATTTTAATTGTAGAACAGATATCTGCAGGATGGGCTATTGCGTTTTTGACAGTAAACCATTAATATCTATATTTAGATTGTCTCAAACTTCACAAATTAGTCGGTGTCCAAATATGTCATATCCTGAATCTTGGAACTGGGATAAAGATGGGGGCTCTTCTTGACAGAAATCATTTTCTGCCAATTAACCTGTAGTCATCCATAGCTGAGGTTATTTCGAAAGCTTTTGAAGTAAGTTGTTGCATTTCCTATTTCCGAGGTTTTAGCAAAATCCTCCCCAATACTATGAGTTCATCGCCTTTCTTTTTTCATTCACTTTTCACCTTTTACTAACGAGTTGATACCAAAAAACATGCTTCCTAGTTTTATTACTAACCTTATTACCAGAAGTCAATCATTCCAGAAAAATATGTTGGATAAGGTTAGTTCTATTTACAAATGTTAATTATCTCGGGAAAAAATATTGGGTAAGATTAGTTTTGTTTATAAATGTCAATCATTTCGGGAAATTTCTTCTGCCGAGTAAAAGGACTCAGACACCAAAAAGCGTTTAACATGATTTTTAAAACACGCGGCGTTCATGTTCTTTATGCAATCCGGTAGTTATAAAGTTTTGTACCCTGGTAGTCAACACCTTGCTGGGTCACCTTAAGACAGTGATACGGAACCCTTATAGAGTCTTTTTGTCGCGTATTATACTCGTGATGTGCGGAGTTTATGTCATAGAGATGTTTATTATTATGTACATGGTTAACACAAATAAGGATGTAAGTACATGCAGGGCACGGTAAGTATATTAGTTTTTTTTAAATGTTCTTTACATGATTCTAAATTTTTTAGATTACACAAAGCGCGGATACAACTCTTTTGTAGCTTAAACACCCCGTTGATTCTCGGGCCCGAACCCCAAATGGAGATGCCATATGAGGCCACTACATGAAAACAAGAGAAATATGCTGTTTTTACTACTTCAGGTTCGGTACACGAATTCTAGAGTTTTAGTGACAATACTAGGTAGCGCTAGTTAGCACTAGATATTGCTACGTTGCATATTTTTATTGACCTAAAACTAGAACCAACAGACCTAGAACTAGAAAATATCGAGTTTAGCAGTGCGTCTGAACTAATACCAGACCTAGAATTAGAATCATTCGGGTTTAGCCGTCTTGAGAGACGTGCGGCTAAACCTGAATGTTTCTAGTTCTAGGTCTAATGTTGGTTCTAGTTTTACACTAGCAGTATCACTAGAACTAACACAAGACCTAGAACTAGAATCATTCGGGTTTAGCCGTCTTGAGAAACGTGCGGCTAAACCCGAATGTTTCTAGTTCTAAGTCTAATGTTAGTTCTAGTTTTACACTAGCAGTATCACTAGAACTAACACAAGAACTAGAACTAGAATCATTCGGGTTTAGCCGTCTTGAGAGACGTGCGGTTAAACCTGAATGTTTCTAGTTCTAGGTCTAATGTTGGTTCTAGTTTTACACTAGCAGTATCACTAGAACTAACACAAGACCTAGAACTAGAATCATTCGGGTTTAGCCGTCTTGAGAGACGTGAGGCTAAACCCGAATGTTTAAAACACGCGGCGTTCATGTTCTTTATGCAATCCGGTAGTTATAAAGTTTTGTACCCTGGTAGTCAACACCTTGCTGGGTCACCTTAAGACAGTGATACGGAACCCTTATAGAGTCTTTTTGTCGCGTATTATACTCGTGATGTGCGGAGTTTATGTCATAGAGATGTTTATTATTATGTACATGGTTAACACAAATAAGGATGTAAGTACATGCAGGGCACGGTAAGTATATTAGTTTTTTTTAAATGTTCTTTACATGATTCTAAATTTTTTAGATTACACAAAGCGCGGATACAACTCTTTTGTAGCTTAAACACCCCGTTGATTCTCGGGCCCGAACCCCAAATGGAGATGCCATATGAGGCCACTACATGAAAACAAGAGAAATATGCTGTTTTTACTACTTCAGGTTCGGTACACGAATTCTAGAGTTTTAGTGACAATACTAGGTAGCGCTAGTTAGCACTAGATATTGCTACGTTGCATATTTTTATTGACCTAAAACTAGAACCAACAGACCTAGAACTAGAAAATATCGAGTTTAGCAGTGCGTCTGAACTAATACCAGACCTAGAATTAGAATCATTCGGGTTTAGCCGTCTTGAGAGACGTGCGGCTAAACCTGAATGTTTCTAGTTCTAGGTCTAATGTTGGTTCTAGTTTTACACTAGCAGTATCACTAGAACTAACACAAGACCTAGAACTAGAATCATTCGGGTTTAGCCGTCTTGAGAAACGTGCGGCTAAACCCGAATGTTTCTAGTTCTAAGTCTAATGTTAGTTCTAGTTTTACACTAGCAGTATCACTAGAACTAACACAAGAACTAGAACTAGAATCATTCGGGTTTAGCCGTCTTGAGAGACGTGCGGTTAAACCTGAATGTTTCTAGTTCTAGGTCTAATGTTGGTTCTAGTTTTACACTAGCAGTATCACTAGAACTAACACAAGACCTAGAACTAGAATCATTCGGGTTTAGCCGTCTTGAGAGACGTGAGGCTAAACCCGAATGTTTCTAGTTCTAAGTCTAATGTTAGTTCTAGTTTTACACTAGCAGTATCACTAGAACTAACACAAGACCTAGAACTAGAATCATTCGGGTTTAGCCGTCTTGAGAGACGTGAGGCTAAACCTGAATGTTTCTAGTTCTAAGTCTAGTGTTAGTTCTAGTTCTAATTGTTATTCATCGTTAGATTGTGGTATATTTTTATTGAACGAAAAGTATAACAAATACTAGACCTAGAACCAAAAACATTCGGGTTTAACCGTGCATCTCTCAAAACGGAAATTCAGAGTTATCATAGGACGTCACTTTTTGCAAGCAAAACTTTTCCTTTGCAAAACTACTCAATGCCAGTACTATTAAGCTATGTTGCATTTTATATGGGACAGTGCAAGTGCATAGTAGTTTCGTAACTATGGTTACGGCGAATTATATGAAATTCCCGGTATTCTATGTCCTAGAAATTTTGTGATACTCTGTATAATGAAACTCGAATGACTTGTAACATTAACAACCAATAAGAATTTTGGAAAGTTTTAGTAAACAAGGATAACAATAAAATATTGATTAGTATAGAATAGTTCAGATCGTAGATGATTTTGATAAAAAAACCATTCTGCAAATGTATCTTTGTTTATTTTCTTACTGAATGTGGCCTCCTAAGCTTAATAAATTTCTTAGATCTGTACAGTTCTAAATTCCCAAATACAATTAATTAGCAAAATCTATCTAATTAAAATCATTTTGAGTTTTTGTTCTTTATTCTTTACGTTTCTTTATTTCTGCTCTGACACAATCAATTAACATCAATTTAAACCGGCTGAAATAACACAAAAAGTATCTAAATATAACTCGGGACATTTCTAAACTGAATCGAACTCCTTCAAAATATCTTTAATTCTTAAATCTCCAAAACATTTTAAAACTAATCATCAAACACAACTTCAAAGGTTTCTTGTAATTTCTTAAAATACTTAAAAATTGCAACATTTACGCGTTTCAAGGGCAATCATTAATAAGTTCGTTCGCTTCATTCATCTTGAACATTTTCGTTTTCCAAAAAACAAATTTAATCAACGAAAACATTCAATAAAAATTGTTTTTGGGAAAATCAAAATACAAAAGTTAAACCGAACTGATTTCTCTTCCAAGTTCCCATAACTCGCAAAAATAAACATAAATCACAGGTAGACCTTTACGTCTTTGAATAAAAACGACAATAGTTAACAAGGTCGTTTCGTTCGTTCCATTCGGGTTCATTGTGCGATTTTACGTAAGTCTTGGGCAACCTCGTTCCAAGACACCAAGAACAGCTGAGTTTTTAGGCTTTGGGATGAGAGAGGACCGAGAGGAGAAGCAGGTCGAATCCGATGCGGAGATTTAAATCACCGTTCCGTTCGGTTTTCGGGCCTTTTAAAAACCCGTCTCGTCGTCATATGACCGAAAGGAAGAACCAGCTACCTGTAACCAAAATCAACAACAACAACAGCCGATCATATGTTTTCTTCTACCTCTCCTCGCAGTTGATCGTTCTCGAATACAAGAAGCCGTGAGAACGGCTTTATTTCAAATTCAGACCATATGACCGCTCAATAACAAAATCTTCGCGATGTCATCACATTTGTTATTCAAAATACGTCCTCTACGAAGAATTAAGAAGAAGTGACGATGACATCAATTGGTCGTAATATTAATGTTTTGTTCGATCATATTATTGTTTTCTCACATAAATTTATTGCTTATTCTAAGAATTTTCTTTCTTTCTCGAAGATAAAACGAAGATAAAACGAAGATACAACGACAGGTGTTGTTAATTTTTCTTGTTTTACTATTAGGATCGACAAAGCTTCTTCCGGTCTGGTAAGTTGTAATTAAAGTTATGGTAATAAAATTTGTGAGTGGTTCTTCACGTGAAATTTCCATCGGAACGAACTTAAAGTTAAGTGATCCATCATGATAATTGAAAGCAACTCGCTATTTGCTGTTAACGATGTGTAACCGATCCAGATAATGTTGATTGTAACTAGGAAAAAGAAAATTATCTTCTTTTTCTTCGTTCAAAATTATATGCCACAAAATCTAATGTAAGATGAAATTAATTTGTTATTAGATTCGATTCTTTCGCTTTCTTCTTCTTGAGATAAGATCAGTCTCATTTTATTTCTTTTGATAATCTTCTTTTTGCTTCGTCTCATTCGTTTGCAAGCGATGCCGCCAATTGCAGTAGCCACAGGGAACGTAAATTCTTTATTGCTTCTATCCACCTGTCCTCTTCGTTTTAGTCGTCGTCGTCGCCTCCTCTAGAGAGATGAAGAAGCAGGTGACGTGCCAGACGTAAAACGACATGCGGGCGGCAGCCCGAGAAAGAAACAACACGTTCAAAGTATAAAACAATTTCTCATAATTACATAATAGTATTCCAAGAAAACTATTTGGTATGGAATGAATCAAAGAATTGGTATTATACACAAAGGAATGTTGAGGAAGTGTGTCACGAAGAAGAAGCTCACGCGCCAAGAAATGCGCTCGAGAAGAGGTTCAGGAGAGTTGCTTTGTGGGACGGGTCAAGGGTCGGAACTGGGGTCAGAGTGTGAGACGGCTCGAAATTTACCGTTTCCTGCGTGAATCACGGTTCCCAAAGAGAGTTAAGAGTTAAGGAGGAGAAAAATTAAGGCGAAAATGCGACCGAATTGGTTTGAAACGACTTAGAAGGGAGGAAATTGTAGTTTATAAACTAAATTAACCGTTAAAGAGCGCCAGTTTAATTAATCTTATTAAAACTTTTACTGAAATAAGTTAATGGGGTTTAAAGTCGCCTTCTTAACGAGATAACTTGGATTAATTTTTTATTGTAACAGGATGTAAATTTTAACTATGTGAAAGTCTTTTTGAAGAGATCGTATCTCCCAATTACAACTTTTAACAAAATTATGACATAAAATGGTTTCTAAACTGCAATCAAGTTCTATAAAAGTACTTCTAACAAAGTGCTAGCTACAATCATACGATGAAGAATGTATTTTGCAATGTGGTAGCTATTGGATTAAAAATGTTATTGAAGCTGCCATAAAAACCGATACAAAAGAGAAACTACTGGGAAAGTTCCTAATATCACTAGCAACTTTTTTCTTCTGTTTGCAGCTTTCAAAATATGCTAATCTTCTATAACAAAAACAGTCTTCGCATATACGGTGTCTAGCCCAAAATGGTGAAGTTGAAAACAAAAGTTATGAAATGTACCTATCAGACTGAATCTAACAAAGATAGAGGGAAAAGCGGTGATGGGGCTTTACTTACTTTAATAAAGTATTAGAAGAATTAGATTTTATGCTAATCAAGGATAACAGGCATAAATATTTCGCGAAGTGTGGAATTTGTAGTAAATTGTTAATCCTACTAGAAATAAGTAGACTTTTCGAAATATATCTTGAGTTTAGCTATTTCAATTTCCAATGCTATTGTGGTTATTTTTTTTTACAACAGATTCTGTCAACAATTCGGATTCTGCAAATTTAACGAACATGTTTGATCATGAAGTCAGTAAACCTGATAATGCAGAAAATAGTGAGTGTCAGATGTTAGAATTGTTAGTTGCAGATGATGGACAACTAAATTTAGTTAATGAAGTTCCTAATTCTAACGAAAGCATGCACAGCAGTATTTCATTACCAAGTATTATCTCATGTAGTGAAAATACTGCTATTTTTTTACATAAAAATCCAACTTCCTTGGCCACCACGACTACAATGACACCAAAACATTTCAAGAATACTTTACATACAAGAAAAACTAAAGGTAATGCAGCTATTATGAATTTTGTAGACACTTGAATATGAAGGAATAGAATTAAATAATTGTTTGGCAAAATTTATTTTTGGTTGCAATCTTTCATTTAGTGTTGATGAGTCGCAACATTTTAAAAATGTTGTAAACAAGTTACGACCCGCTTATAGGCTCCCTTCTACAACAACTTTATCTATAACTTTGCTGGACAATATTTACAAACAGAGCATAACTGAAGCTTCTAACTTTGTTACAAGTGAATCTGTAATGATTATTGATGGATGGAAAAATACGTCAAGTAATACAAAAACAATTGTTTGTGTGTTGCATAATGCCAATGATAACAAAGCCTTCGTTAATGCATGGGATTTTTTCAGCAGGTAAGAAACTTGCGAAAATAGTAATTTCTGCCAACAAATTAGTCAGAGAAACTTTCGTAGTGAAAATGGGTGATATGTTAAAACATGTTGTTTGGCTACAATCATAGAGCTAACTTCTTGCAAAAAGTGTACTCAATAAAATTTTAACAGATAACATTATAAACATTTTACGGGAGTTAAAAATGTTGATCTGGAAAGAAAAATTATTGAAGAAGGTGGTCATAGAATGAAATTACCTTGCGATACTCGTTGGTGCTCTTATAGGGGAGCTTATTTTTCATTTTTAAAAAATTTCCCCTATATGAAAGTTTTTGATGCAAAAGGAAAAACTTTAAAATCTGTATCAAATCTATACAACGAAGAATTCATAGAAATCGTTAGAAGCTATATACAACTACTAGATCCCATCTGCAAATTAATTAACACTTGCCAAAGTGCAACGTGCTCTATTGCAATTTCGAGAAGAACTAAACAAAAGAAAAGCGTATTACTTACATCCATCATTACGATAATAAAAAATTGTCAACTGAAAAAGTCCGCAAAATGAATCTATTTTTATTAAAGAATTTGAATGCTGAAGGACAAGAGAGTTTAGATGATTTTAGGCAACGTCAATGTATTTGCCAAATTCTTTTGAAAAAGCGAATTTTTAAACCGCTTCTGTTTTGGAACATACCATCCAGTCTGCTCAACTTCAGAGTTTTTTCTAAATGGTCACTCATACACACCCTTGTATGCAATAGACTAAGTTTTGAAAGGTCAAAATCGAAAAAAAAAGTTAATGACCGTTTATTACAACCTATATCTTCATATTGCAAAGTTACAATTATTGGGGAAAAGACAGACGGAAAGCCGAGACACGATACGGAGAGACACACGTGATAACAGGCTATAAGGTCAATCAGTTTCCTTTTTTGAATTGTATCCTTGCTCACGTAGATGTTGCAATCTCCCACCAACAGATCATTCTCTGCACAGTTTTATTGCAAACATTGAAAAGCCTTGTTGTGGATTGAGATAGTTGAGTGTTTTCCTTTTGGGAGAGGTTATTGTGTCGATTTTTAGGATGTCAGCGGATAAACTATCAATAGTTATAGGTGTTGAAGTGTTATACACGTTTGAAACGATAGCTAAGTCGATGATAGCAAGGATAACATCGTTTTATAAGGAATTGGTTGAATTATCGACTTATCGAGAAAGTTTGCTGCGAGTACTGCAATAAATGGGTGTTTTGATTGTACTTGTACGCTTCTTGATTTGCGAGTATGGCCGTTGCAATGTATCATAGCCATTGCAGGAGTTTCTGTATGGGAGAGATCTTGGCTAAGTTATTGAGTGACTTGGAATATGCTCGGTTTATGCCTTACACTTGATTAGATTGGGAATGTTAATAATCATACTTATTTCGGGCATTATTTTCCTCATTTATAGTACTTTGAACCCGGTTGAGTTAAATTAAGTTAGGTTACGTTGGTTTTTGTTAGCATTCTTGTGATGGTTCAAGTTGCTTGAAATTTTTGGCGTTTTAAAAAGTGAAGTTGTTACAGTTTTTCTGGAATTCCATTGTGATGTTCTCCAAATACTTGGATACTCCACGATTTGAGAATACTAGAGATATCTACGCAATGTAGTTCCAAACTTCTTGGACTTTTTCAAAAAATATTGAGATCTGAATTTTGTCCAGCGTAATTCCAGACTTTTTCTTGAAGTTTGACATCAGATCATATTAAATATTTCAAATCAATGATATCTGGGTGTAGTTCAAAACATATTCTGATGACAGAGATTCTGATTTTTGATGTCGTTTTGGCCAAATTCTCTAGAATCAAGCCAAACTCCAAGGAAAGTGTGAAATCATAACATTTCTCCTTGAAGTCTGAAATTTATGACTTGATTATTGTAATTTTAGAGTTCTTCTGAGAGTCTAATATATATGTAATGTAATTCCTAACTTCATTTTGATGTCTAAAATCTGTCATTAGTCTGGTGTAATTCCAGACTATAAATTATATGGAAAAAGGAGCGAATATTTATTTCGGGCATTATTTTCTTAATTTGTAGTAGTTTGAAGCCAGTTAAGTTAGGTTGTGTTGGTTTTTATTGACTTGCTAGCATTCTTGTGATGCCTCAAATTACTTGAGATATTTGGCGTCTTAAAAAGTGAGGTTGTTATGGTTTTTCTGGAATTCGATTGTGATATTCTCCAAATATAAATATTCGATTTTATTGTTAAATTAGAGTTAAAGTTTTGATAATATTAATAATTTTTCTCATTTGTAACAGATATTTTCCGAGAAATTGATGTAAATAACAATAGCATCCCAATTGCCCCAACAACCGTGGCAGTTCTGGCATAATCTTTGCAATAATCTTGTGCTTTAAGTCTAAATCTATGCAGTCAAACTCCAGACTATTTTTTTACAGAAATTTTGCAATGCAATCTACGACTTCCTCTTGGAGTCCCAAATATCATAGATTTATTCGAATCAAGGCAGTTCCAGACTTCTCCTTGAAATTTGGAATCCATGATTTGAGAATACTAGAGATATTTACGCAATGTAGTTCCAAACTTCTTAGACTTTCTCAAAAAATATTAAGGTATTAATTTTGCCCAGTCTGATTCCAGACTTTTTCTTGAAGTTTGACATATCTAAGTGTAGTTCAAACATATTTTGGTGACAGAGATTCTGATTTTTGACATCGTTTTGGTCATATATAGTGCATTTGGAAATTTTTCAAAATTCTCTAGAATCAAGCCAAACTCAAAATTTTATCTGTGTAATGTAATTCCAGACTATAAATTATATGGAAAAGGAGCGAATATTTATTTCGGGCATTATTTTCCCAATTTGTAGTAGTTTGAACTCAGTTGAGGTAAATTAAGTTAGGTTGCTTTAATTTTTGATGACTTGCCAGCATTCTTATGATGGTTTTTCTGGAATTCCATTGTGATGTTCTCCAGATACTTTATATGAATCTTCTGCCCATTCTACAAACGTCCTCCTCATATTCTCTAAGTTTTTGTGGATTCAGTTTTTATGGTATAAAGAGGTGCATTCGATTTTATTGTTAAATTGGAGTTAAAGTTTTGAAAATATTAATAATTTTTCTCGTTTGTAACAGATATTTTCCGAGGAATTGATGTAAATAACTTAATCACCAACATTAAATTAATTAGATTCGTAAAAAGACATGTTTTAACAAGGCACGGTTGTAAATCGAGATCTGTAAACCGCAAAATCGATGCCGGTTGTCGAATTCGTAAAATTACCTTTTTACGTTTTACGTTCGCCTGCTGCCGTTTCCTTTCAATTATCATTTTCCCACTTCCGATGACCAGGTTACCATCTGTGTACTCGTTCAAACTTATTTTTCGTTTACACATCAATTTTTTTACAAATTATTATTTTCTCTCACTATTTTTTCTGGCTCAATTTTAATAATTAGTTAATCAATGTAAGTAAATAATAAAAGAAGAATTGTTATGGTGAATAATTCGCTACAATGAATATATTGATCAGTGTTTTTCCGGTAACATCTCTTCGTGGCATCATCCTAGTGGTTACATCGATTTGCTTTCGTGCGCAACCTCCGCCTATAATACGGAACACGGGGGACGTTAATGCCAAGGCCAAACACAAAGTCTTTTCCCATGGCTCCTCCGCTGTTATACGTTCGTTCTTTAGTTCGGATCCACACGATCGACGGTTACGAAAAACGTGATTAATCACTGGGAATCGCGCGCGAACCTCTCGCATTGCGCAATTTCACTTCTTGGGTAACACACGTTTGCCTCTTCTTGTAAAGTAAGTGAGAGGCGGTTCGTGTGGTACGTAACAAGGATGTTCCTACGTGTCGTTAATCGTTATGCGAAGAAATCGCTGATTCTAACAATGAAAAAATGTCTTAAATAGAAAGAGGGACGCATTCATTTGATTTTTTGGTCTTTTGTTAAATACTAAGGAGGTAACTTTCTGCAAGGCGAGAAAAGTTGCGAGTTTCTTAAAGAAGAACCCCACCTGAGCACGTGTTGTCCACGCTCCGATCAGCTGGTGGCTTCTTTTTTAAATTTCCTTGGGCAGGTATTCCTTTTTTGTGTAGTTTTTGTTAGAAAGAAACTTCTTGTATTGTAATGTGATTTAAAAATTAAAGGTCTTAAAACCAGGTAATTTTGCACAAATTTTCTTCTTAAACTACATTCCCATTTCGAATTCGCATCGGTTAAATTATTACAGCCCCTTTTTAATATTTTTGCAAAGAGAAAAAAAACACAGAGCAAACGTTTCACCTGCTTGTACTCGAGTAATAATAATTGAAAGATGCAGAAGAGAAATAAGAGTGCGCAGCACTCCAAGCAGATGGTGCGCGATCACTCAAAGAAAAAGTGCGGCCGCATCGGTTCATACGGGTAATAAGTACACGTCGGTGACGGTTCCAAACGCGTAAGAGACCCAGAGAGACCGTTGCCAAGGGGTTCACCACCAGATGGTGACGAAGAACAACATAATGAAAGAAAAATAAGAAAAGAAAAATTTAGTCCAAAGAAAAAAATTAACACAAAAATCGTTTAATTTCAAAATTAAAAGGTGTTGACGTTTGAATTTGAAAAGAAAACATTGCTATGCACCTTGATGATTCTTAAGAAACGAAGGTATGCGAAGTTAAACGCGATGCCAAGAGCTTATATCTGGAAACTCTAAAATTAAATGAGGATTTGATGCTTTACCCGCGCAAAGTCCTTGGTTACGAAAATATCTTCACTAGAAAATACTCTAGGTGGTTAACGCCCTCAACACAATGTACCTCTAAATTAAATTAAAACATTAAAGACTTTCCAAAATTAATTTTTTTATATAAAAACGGTAATTTGATACTAGATCACCACCCTTATTTCTTACTACCGGACTTCCGCCCCAACTTTCTCTTCAAACAACGTTAACGTATCAAATGCATCCACATTGTACGGAGACGTTTCGGACGTATTCAGAGCTATTTACCTGGCGCGGTATTCTCACCCCTCGCAAATACTTCCGAGAGGGGTGTCCTCCTCAAACGCAGACAGTAGTCATCACCTGGACAACATTACTAAGTTCACCCCAAAAAATTTTCGACCCCATCGCTATTTTTCGAATTGATATTGTTTCATAATGGGGAGAAGCAACAGCGTCTAACCCTAAAATCGCGTCGCATTTTTCCAAATACCACCTGGACTTTATTCGGGGGTCGAAAAGATTTGCATCTGCCAATAAGGTATTGTTAAAGGAAAGAGTGCTCAAATAATAAGGGCACGTGTGTGCATGAAATGGACAACAAATGTTTATGAAATATATAGAGGGATGAATTAAACCTTACAAACATTTTTATTTTATCAACTTATTGCAGCTTGGATATATACAGTGAATTTCACTTAAGATGCAATATACAAAAGTATATTTCTATAGAAACTTCGATATATTATAGCTTAATGAAAACATACAACAATTTAGCCCTGAATAACAAATAAAACTAGACTAACCTAGAACTAGAAACATTCTATTTAGCCGTACGCCTCTTAAGACGATTAAACCTGAATATTTCTAGTTCTAGGTCTAATGTTAGTTCTAGTGACAGTGCAAGTGTAAATCTAGAACTAACACTATACCTAAAACTGGAATCATTCGGGTTTAGCCGTCTTTAGAGACGTGTGGCTAAACCCAAATAATTCTAGTTCTAGGTATAGTGTTACTTCTACCTAGTAGTAGTGCCAGTGTAAAACTAGAACTAACTAACTAATAGTCATTCGGGTTTAGCCGTCTTAACACTTTATCGACCGGTCATCGTTGAGGCTACCACTCAGTAAGGACCGGCTTAGTCGCGCGCGTATTTACTCCTAGTACCAGCTAAATTTTCGCTATTCATTGTGTTGTGCTTATTGCTTTTGCTTCAAAGCAATGTAATTTTATGTCTTCCCCCCACGGAATAATACATTCATCTACTGATAATTGTTGACAAGGTTTATACACATCAATAAATCTAATCTTTAAATAATTTATAACTGGCTGAATTTTTACAAGTCTGTTTGAATTTGTGGGTATATCTTCATTGTTACAAAAGTGCCAGCTCTGCAGTATCTGCATAAATCTGGTTCTACTCATTACTTTAGAAAAAAACGGAGTTTCGATGCTTGGGTCAGTTGACCAGTAATTGTGAAGTCTGTCTTTTTTTACTTGTCCCATTAGAACAATTAGACCTAAACATTTTTTCCTTTCTGGCAACGTAATGTCTATCCATTTCTTAGTTCTTGAGATATTTTTATATTTATTGATTATTTGATAGTGATATCTATTCGATTCTTTAACCAAATATTCCAAAAAGTCAATTCCAATAAATAACTTTACAATATTCATTACACTTTCTTCGTATTTTGGTAGAGTTTTTATACCTGGGCTGTCTTCGAAAGGTTCCAAAATAATTGATTTGTCCATTTGATGACCACGTATCGATGTTTACTTCAGCAGTGTCATCATTATCACTTTCTGAATCGCTAGATTGCAGTGGCAATAATTTGCGCCCAAATGATTCTAGTTCTAGGTATAGTGTTAGTTCTACATAGTAACGGTGCTAGTGTAAAACTAGAACTAACACTATACCTGGAACTAGAATCATTTGGGTTTAGCCGCACGTCTCTTAAGACGGCTAAACCCGAATGATTCTAGTTATAGATATAACAATGGTAGTATAAAACTAGAACTAATACTCTACCTAGAACTAAAAACATTTGGGTTTAGCCGTCTTAAGAGCCGTACGACTAAACCAAAATGATTCTAGCTCTATGTACAGTGTTAGTTCTACATACTAACAGTGCTAGTGTAAAACTAGACCTAACACTAGACCTAGAACTAGAAAGATTCGGGTAGACTAGAAAACCCGACTGTTTCTAGTTCTAGGTGGAGTGTTTTAATTGTTACGCAGCGCTAGATTGTTGTATATTTTTATTGAACTAAAAGTAGAACTAACACTAGACCAAGAACTAGAATCATTCGGCTTTAGCCGTCTTATTAGACGCACGGCTAAACTCGAATGTTTCTAGTTCTAGGTCTAATGTTAGTTCTGGAAACAGTGCTAGTATAAAACTAGAACTAACACTAGACCTAGAACTAGAATCATTCGGATTTAGCCGTACATCTCTCAAGACGGCTCTAATTCTAGTTTTGCACTAGCATTGTCACTAACACTAACACTAGACTTAGAATCAGAATCATTCAGGTTTATCAACTATATAGAAGGATGAATCAAACCTTAAAAATATTTTATTTATATAAACTTATTGCAGCTTGGTTATATATTTTAAAAATTGCTTAAATAGAAGAAAAACTTATTAATTACAAGAAGACAAGAAAAATTTATTTCCAATGTAATACCAGACAATTTATGGAAGACTTAGATCTTAACTCATTAACAACAACCTTGGAATTTTGCAGCGTACATAATTGCATACCACTTCTAGTATTTTGAAATATACGTTTTTGGAGCTTACAATTAACTCAATGTAATTTTACAGGTTGGAAAGTAATCAAATGAATATAAATCCAGACTTTTCATGAAGTCCAAAATTTGTGTTTAGTCGAAAATTACAAAGTTACAAATCTATGCAATGCTATTCCAGACTTCTCCTTTCAATCTGAATTTTGAGCAGTGTAATTTCCGACGAATTCTTGATGCCTGAAATTTATGCTGATGTGATGTAGTTCTACAGATACCTTTAGAGTCTGATTTTTATGCAACCTCACACTTTATCATGAAATCTAACATCTATGATATGTGGAGTGTAACTCAAGAGATAATCTCGTATTTTATTTTTTATACAAAGTAAATTCAGACATCGTGTTGGAGTTTAAAGTCTCTAACTATTGTAATATAATTAATATAATTAAACCAATTCTTGAGTCTGAAACAAATGCAATACAATTTCCTGACATTTTCTTTCAGTTCGGTATTAATGATTTATGTGATTCCAGACTTCTTGGTGGTAATCTGCTCAATTACATTCAATCTGTTTCATTTGATGATTTATTCAAAACAAGGCAGTTCGAGACTTCTCATTGAAATCTGAAATCTATAATTTGAGAATACTAGAATCTTCATAGATATCTGCACAATGTAGTTTTCCAAACTTCTTGGACTTTGTCAGAAGAATATTAAGGAATGAATTTTGCCTAGCGTAATTCCAGACCACAATTAACTCGATGTAGTCTTACAGCTATGAGAGTAATATTTCTTGGACTTTGTCAGAAGAATATTAAGGTATGAATTTTGCCTAGCGTAATTCCAGACCACAATGAACTCGATGTAGTCTTACAGCTATGAGAGTAATCAATGCAAATCCAGACTTTTCATGAAGTCGAAAATTTGTGATTAGTCGAAAATTACAAAGTTACAAATCTATGCAATGCTATTCCAGACTTCTCCTTTCAATCTGAATTCTGATCAGTGTAATTTCCGACGAATTTTTGATGCCTGAAATTTATGCTAATGTGGTGCAGTTCTACAGACACCCTTAGAATCTGATTTTTATGCAACCTCACACTTTATCTTGAAATCTAACATATATATATATATGTTAGATTTCAAGATAGATAAAAAAGATATGTGGAGTGTAACTCAAGAGATAATCTCATATTCTATTTTTTATACAAACCAAATTCAGACAACGTCTTGGAGTTTAAAGTCTTTCACTATTGTAATGTAATTCCAAACGAATTTTTGAGTATGAAACAAATGCAATACAATTTCCTATCATTTTCTTTCAGTTTGGTATTAATGATTTGTGTGATTCCAGATTTCTTAGTTAGTCAGGCAATTTGTTCAATTCCAGACTTCTTTCTTTGTGTTTGTAATATGTCCAATACGTTTAGATCCCAACTTGTAACGCATCAAATGCCTATCCCAACTCATCATTAAGTCTAGAGGCAATCCAGAAAGCATGTGATCGTGACAGCTGCAGTTCTGGTAAAGGTGGCAAATATTTCTATATTAATAGATTTTGGGTTCAGAATCAAATTCCAATAATAAATTCAATACTCTCGAAACGTTATTTACACTACTCTGATGAAACAAAGAGCAGAAAGAATGTTGCGATATACGATGTATTAAACAATTTGAAGTAGTTGTATGAATCGTAGCCGAAAATAGCTGTTAGCTGAGGTATATCTTATCTGGTATTGGCTGCCGCAACAACTGCGGCAGTTTCGTCGCTTAAAGCACCCTAACTTGGACATCCAATTATATATTTTCGTTGTGCCTGGTTCTGGCATAATCTTTGCAATAATCTTGTGCTATGAGTCTAAATCTATGCAGTCAAATTCCAGACTACTTTTTACAGAAATTTTGCAATGCAATCTACGACTTCCTCTTGAAGTCCCAAACTTCATAGATTTATTCAAAACAAGACAGTTCCAGACTTCTCCTTGAAATCTGAAATCCATGATTTGAGAATACTAGAGATATCTGCGCAATGTATTTCCAAACTTCTTGGACTTTGTCAGACGAAAAATTTAATATTATTCACGTTTTTAATAATTTTACACAAATAATTTTTCAATTTCTTATACCCATACCCATCAGATTGTAAATTTACACAAATAAGGTTTTGGTGTTTTTCAACATTATTTTCATGTTTTTATTGGAAACAATCTCATAAATGATTTTACAAGGACTCAATGTACTCTCGAAAACCCTCAAATTGATGCTCTTCGTTTGACGGTAAATGTTTCTTTATTTGTATACAAGGTATAAAATATTTTAAGATTTATAAGGATTCTTTGATCAATTAATTTTAAATTCCACATATGTACCTACAATTCTTAATTTAATTTGTATTTTGTTGTTTCTTGTAATCGTGCCTGATGAGGAATGATTTTCTTTGTCAGATGAATATTAAGGTCTGAATTTTGCCCAGCATAATTTCCAGACTTCATTACTGATTAAATATTTCAAATCAATGATATCTGGAATGATAGAGATTCTGATTTTTGACATCGTTTTGGTAATACAGTGCATTTGGAAATTTTTGTAATTTCAGAGTTCTTCTAGAGTCTGATATTTGTGCAATGTAATTCCTAACTTCGTTTTGGTGTCTAAAATCCCTCATCTGTCTGGTGTACTTCCAGATTATAAATTATATGGAAAAAGGAGCGAATACTGCGTTTTGTTCAAGATGGCAGTGTGAAAAAGTAGATTTTTTGTTAGCCTAATATTTATGTTAGCCTAGACTAGATAAAGTTAATAAAAAAAATTCAAATTGAATTTTTTTATGAATTTAAGTTTAAGATATATAATATATTCTTCCATAGTCGTTTATATATTCTGAGAAAGGTTATCTAAATAGTTTCTTAGTAGGTTCTATAAATGTTTTATATTTTTTTCTTGTATCTTGGGAGCAGCTGATTTTCACCATGAGACACACCTTGCTCTTTCCGTAGAGTATCTAGAGAAGGAACGTCGGGTTAATAAGTTTTAAGATGTAGCGGCACCTGCTACGTCTATACACAACATCTCTCGATTACCCACAAGTCGAGTTCCTTCTTAAAGCAATAAGGACTCAAGAAAGGAGTCGTCGTTGGTCCGCCGTCTCACCTTCCTCCCCTTTAATCCTACGGAGACAGGTGAGAGTCGCAGCTTCATGTAATTTCCTTAATGACAAACTTGAAAACCCGACGCGAGACGGCGTCATCGATTGACACTCAATTAAATATTAAAATGCAGATAAAAATTTTAATCGGATCCTACTAGGGTCTCTTTACGAGTGTTCGAGTTTACTGCCCTCAAGATCTATATTTAAACGACCGCAGTCTAAGTTTAACTTTATACTCAAGTAGCAAAAAAAATTATACCAAAACTTGCACACATCTAATTTTGCATTCTTAACTAAAAATCATGAAATTCTTTGGAATGTGATGGAATTTAAAATAATTGAGGTTAAATTCGTTTACCTCTAGAATGGAATCGAAGAGTTGTTGCAAAAGTAAACGCTAGAAATAGGAAAATAGAACACGGCGCGATTTCGACGTGTAAATCAACAGTTTCTGGTGGAAAAACGGTCAGTTTTCGTTGGGATAGTGTTGTCAAAAGTAGGTTTTCAGTTGAACTTTCGAAACGCTCGTCGTTTTCAGGAAAACGGTGCCGATTAAAATTAGACTTTAAGCCGTTAGAACGAGCTTTTTTTAGTTGCGTGTGTGTTTTGGGTTCTCGGGAAAGTTTTCAGATCGGAACCTACTACACCAAGAATTTAGTTGTGACATAACGAACCACTTCTATTTAACTAATTTTAAATTGATCCAAACTCATTAAATGCTAAAAAAAATAATACAAAGAAATTTCTTAATGATATTCAAAGGTTAAAACTCTTGCTTTAAAGGCGAAGGACGAAACGCCTTCTTTTCTTCTGAAAACGGTATCATCTTTCAAGGATCGAGACGATAATAATGCGCCTCTTCTGTATAGAAGTGGGGAAGAACTGCGAACGCGTGCACTTGGCACGTGTCTCGAACGGTGCCCTGCCAGCTCGAACGACAGCTGTTCATTCAGACACAACAGGATCGCAACCCCTCAAACGAAAAAAATTCAAAAAGTACATATCTAATAAAAAGAATTTGTACAAAATATTTCAACTGATTCAAAATCGATTAATTAATACAGAAAAAACTCGAAATCTATAATAACGCAAAGGCTAAATCCGAAACTTTCTAGTACTAAGTCTAGTGTTAGTTCTAGTTTTGGATCACTAAAAATAACACAAGACCTAGATCTGGAATCATTCGGGTTTAGCCGTCTTGAGAGACATGGAGCTAAAATCGAATGTTTCTAGTTCCGGATCTAGTTAGTTCTAGTTTTAGTTCCATAAAAATATATAATAATCTAGCACTGAATAACAACTAAAACTAGAACTAAAACCATTCGGATATAGCCGTCTTGAGAGACGTGGCTAAATCTTAATGTTTCTAGTTCTAGGTCTAGTGTTAGTTCTAGTTTTGCATTAACACTGTCACTAGAACTAGAATCATTCGGATTTAGCCGCACGTCTCTCAAGACGGCTAAACCCGAATGATTCTAGTTCTAGGTCTAGTGTTAGTTCTAGTTTTGCTTTAACACTGTCACTAGAACTAACATTAGACCTAGAGAACTAGAACCATTCGGATTTAGCCGCACGTTTCTCAAGACGGCTAAACCCGAATGATTCTAGTTCTAGGTCTAGTGTTAGTTCTAGTTTTGCTTTAACACTGTCACTAGAACTAACACTAGACCTAGAACTAGAATCATTCGGATTTAGCCGCACGTCTCTCAAGACGGCTAAACCCAAATGATTCTAGTGTTAGGTCTAGTATTACTTCTAGTAATAATGTTAGTGCAAAACTAGAACTAACACAAGACCTAGAACTAGAAACATTCGGGTTTAGCCGCAAGTCTCTCAAGACGGCTAAACCCGAATGATTCTAGTTCTAGGTCTTGTGTTAGTTCTAGTGATAGTGCTAATGCAATACTAGAACTAACACTGTTGATCAAGACGGAGTGAAGACTAGAATCATTCGGGTTTAGCCGTCTTGAGAGGCTTGCGGCTAAACCCGAATGTTTATAGTTCTAGGTCTAGTGTTAGTTCTACTTTTGTACTGTCACAAGGAATAACACAAGACCTGGAACTAGATTCATTCGGGTTTAGCCGTCTTGAGAGACGTGCGGCTAACCTCGAATGTTTCTAGTTCCAAGTCTAGTGTCAGTTCTAGTTCAATAAAAATATACAAGTGTGGAAGTGTGGAACTGCCTTGTTTCGAATAAATCATCAGATGCAACAGATTGAATGTAATTGAGCAGATTACTACCAAGAAGTCTGGAATCACATAAATCATTAATACCGAACTGAAAGAAAATGCCAGGAAATTGTATTGCATTTGTTTCAGACTCAAGAATTGGGTTGCAATTACATTACAACAATTAGAGACTGTAAACTCCAAGACGACATCTGAATTTGGTTTGTATAAAAAATAGAATATGAGATTATCTCTTGAGTTACACCCCATATATCATAGATGATGGATTTGAAGATAAAATGTGAGGTTGCATAAAAGTCAGACTGTAAAGGTATCCGTAGTACTGCATCACATCAGCATAAACTTTATTCATCAAGAATTCGTCGGAAATTTCTCTGATCAGAAGTCAGATTGAAAGGAGAAGTCTGGAATAGCATTGCATAGATTTGTAACGTTGTAAAATATTTCAATTGATTCAAAATCGATTAATTAATACAGAAAAAGCTCGATATAATGACGTAAAGGCTAAAGCCGAAACTTTCTAGTGCTAAGTCTAGTGTTAGTTCTAGTTTTGGATCAGGACTGTTACTAATAACACGAATCATTCGGGTTTAGACGTCTTGAGAGACGTGCGGCTAAACCCGGATTTCTAGTTCTAGGTCTAGTGGTAGTTCTAGTTTACCACTAACACTGTTGCTACGTAGAACTAACACTATACGTAGAACTAGAATCATTTGGGTTTAGCCGCACGTCTCTAAAGACGGCTAAACCCAAATGATTCTAGTGCTAGGTATGGTGTTACTTCTAGATTTACACTTGCACTGTCACTAGAACTAACATTAGACCTAAAACTACAACAATCCAACCCAACCCGAATGATTCCAGTTCATCTCTAAAGACGGGTAGTTTTGCACTAGCACTATCACTAGAACTAACACAAGACCTAGAACTAGAATTATTCGGGTCAAGCCTTCTTGAAAGGTACGGCTAAACTTGAATATTTTTAATTCCAGGTCTTGTGTTAGTTCCAGTTTTAGTACAATGAAAAATATACAACAATCTAACGTTGCTAACAACTAAAACTAGAACTAACACTAAACCTAGAACAAGAGATATTCGGGTTTAGCCGTCTTAAGAGACGTATAACTAAACCCACATAACTTTTGAGTCACATTGTATATTGATTCTCTCAGCAACAGTTTGCACAGCAGAGCGGTTAATATTTGAGCTTCCGGTCGATATAAAAATAGTAGGAGGGTTTGAGTATCGAAATTAGAGGGTAGTGGGTGTAAAAAGATAAAAAAAATAATACAAAAAAGGCCGTTAACCGAGCGCAAAAAAAGGAAATAAAGAGAAACCGTTTAAACGAACTGAAAATCAATTACCGCGCTTTGCGTGAGTCCATAAAGAAATTATCACACACTTAAAACGCAACTCAACTATCTCGGGCGTATAATACACAGTGGTAGCGAAAGCGCGTTTAATCCGGGGGCAGTGTGCAATTTATAAACATCCGGCTCCGAGTTAAACGATTTGATCTAAACAAAATTTTTTTTTGATTCTCAATTGATCTGAAGAGGTTAATCTAAGAATACGAATTTAAATAAATATCTAAATAATTTTAATTTTATGATAAAAAAAAAATGATACTACAAATATTAAAATGAAATTGACGTTGTAATAAAAATGAAAATTAAACTGCTACAAATTAAAATTTGAACGATTTTACATAAACAAATTGGACGCGAAAATATCGTCTGAAGTGAAAAAAATATTTTCTATCGGAGATTTTTACGACGGAATTTATGCGTGTGTTTGCAAAGTGTTTATTTCGACGGGCGCCTTTATAAAAATAAACTTTCCTTTACAGATTAAAAACGATAAACCCGTCTAACTATAAACGACAATTAAATAAGACTAAAAAAAAAAACATTTTAATAAAATTTTAATTAAAAAATGTTTCTGATATCGTACTTTATTTGGGTGCCACATCATTTGATTAAGTTCACATGACGCTTATTGAAACTTATTTGTGATAACTCAACAAATATTGGTTTATAATAGAAATCAATAGATGGCGCTAATAGGCAGTTTTAAATTTTTCGCCAATTTAAAGGTGTCGCCATCTAAGAGCGAGTAGATGATTTACTATTTTGTTGTACTTAATGATATACGCAACATTATAACTAAAAATAGTTGCTAAAAAAAATTTATGGTTGTTAATTTGGCATTGAGCTCGAAACTCACAATAAAATTGCCTTTAATTACTAAAAAAATTATCTAGTGACGTTTATCAAAATTATTCAATATATTGTAGTAACATACAGGGTGATTCATAATGATTTGTTTACAAGTTATACAAGTTTTACACATTTTAGCACAGAAACTTTATAGTTAATTTGTTTTCGGAAAAAAGAGTTGTCATGGAAACGCAATAATGTAAATAAATAACACTCAAACACTTATTAGTAATCCTGCCAGAATTTACAAATCAAGAATATGCGGACATAATTTTTGTTTATGGTTTCTGCAATGGAAGCAGCTGCCGTAGAATATCGCCGAAAATTTCCTAATCGTAGGCAGTCGTCTAGTCTTTCTCGGGCGTACAGCAGATTACGCGAATTTAGTATTGTGCGAAATCATGGAGGATGTCCACATGTTTGCCACAATGTACAGATAGAGAAAGCTCTTGTCAATGTGGTTACTGATGAAATTTCGGTTTCTAGCTTTTTAAATTATTAAAAATATATACAGCGTGTTCATAAAGCTTAGTTACTTTTGAAGTTTTTGAAATGGCTTTTTCATAAGTTTTTTAATTGGAACAGCCCTGTATATTGTGTACTGGTTGAATTGCCTACCAAGTTACCTTTAATTAATGATAAGTATGTCATATATCTAACTTTAGTGGTTTTCCTGATATTTAGAATTTAAAGAATAATGTGTAATAAAATATGCGTTATTGTACTTATGTTAGACCCACTTTTACCATCCTCCTGATAAACTATCTAAGGGATAGTTGCCATGGTTACAGCTCTTTTAAGCGCTCTCATTAGCTAAGAGTTGAATTTATCTATCAGATAAATGTATCAAGAGATGGTAAAAGTGAGCCTTAATATTATATTCTGTCTATTTTTATCAGTTTCTTTTGTTCTTCCTTCTTCATTTTATAATGTAAAATAATTTTGCTCCGATATACCAGATTTTAATGCGACTTGGTACTTTATGAGATTTAAAAAGATGTATTACTTACATCATATGCAATTGTTTTGCCATATAATTTACGACTTTAGAGAAAATAAGATGTACATGTTAAGAGATGCCTCAATATCTTTTATATGGCACATTAATGCTTGTAGAAGAGAAAATGGGCGGCATTTTGAACAACTTCTAAATATTAATTAAATTAATACCTAGTTGTTGAGCAACGTTTAGTAATTGTTTATAGTTTGTTGCTGCATTTCCTTCAAATAATTTAGTAATTAAAAAAGGAATTTATTGTTCTGCCATTTAATTGTATTTTTACAACGTTTTGATTATTTATTTATTAAAGTTTTTTTTTAATAGTATTTTAATATAATATTACTGATTTACAAATGACAGTCAAACAAAAAAGAAAAAATAAAAAAAAGTAACAAAAAAATAACATTTTATTACACATTTCTTTATATTCTAAATATCAGGAAAACTATTAAAGTTAAACATATGACTACTTACCATTAATTAAAGGGAACTTGATGAGCAATTCCACTAGAACACAATATACAGGATGTTCCATTTAAAAAACTTAAGAAAAAACCATTTGAAAAACATCAAATGTAACAAAGCTTTATAAACAACCTGTATAGTGTATCTAATATCTTTGAATACTATCATCTACCTATTGGCTTTGACTACTGTCTGACGTAGTTTCAAGGCAAAAATGTCGTTTCTACATAGTTTTTAAAAAAGATAGATTCTACATAGTTATATAAACAAATTTAGTTGTATTCATAATATAATAAAATATACAGGGTGTTCCATTTAAATAAATTTATGTACTCTCTGTTACGCTTAAATGGAACACCCTGTATAAGTGAAAATAATTTTACGTAACAGAAAGTGATGAGTCAAACAACTTTTGTATAAAATATTTTTTTGTTTTTTAAACGGTTTAGTAACTATCGACCGCCTGGATACTATTAACTCACCCTGTATATTCTGAGCTTCTTTTCCAAAATCGAGCTTTTCATTTGTATTCTTAATTAAACTTTTTAGTATTACCATCATAATGGCAAGACCACCTAGTTTGGCTCAAACTTTTTATTGAAAATTTAAGTTTTTTTTGACTATTTAAGAGCTCCCATCTGTGGGAAGAAGCAGAAAAGAAGACATATATTTGTTGATTTATTCCAAAATAAGATGATATATGGTCACAGTTCGATCGTTTGTGTCGAAATGTAATTTGTCCAGATTTGTCAATGAACGGTTGTCTTTAATATCGGTATCAAGCGTTGTGAATTCACCGAGCGTTGTGAATTACAGGTAACTGCAATAATGTGAGCGCTATCTGTCATTGGCCAAAGTATTGAGTGGACAACTTACAGAAATCTACCATATTATCAAATGCTCAACTATACATACTTAAAAAATGTATAGGGTGTGACAAAAGTATGGAATATAACTAATAAATTCGCCATTTGTGGTTTAAAAGAAAAATGTTCGAAGTAAAAGTTTTCTGGTTAATTGTGGGGCATACTTTGGCGATATTTGTTGGTTTGTATTGTTTTTGGTTCCGTTACTATAGTAACCAACATTATCTTAAATAGAACGCATATGTTTTTCTTGCATATTTTGAAAGAGAATATGTCCTTCTATCTGATGAATATATCATATCATAAGGTTGGATAAGAAAAAACCGAGAAAGGTTTAATGTATATGTTTGGGGTGCTATCTCCAATAGAAACATATTGTGGTCATCGATTAAAGATTTAATTCAGACGGCTATCTAAATCTATTGGAAAAGGCAGTGGAACATATCATGGAAGATATTCCGTTGGCACAGCTGGGAAACATTTGGTACCAACATGATGATGCACCTCCATACACAGCAAGAAGAGTTGTTGCCTGGTTAAATAACGAACAATATTAGTTATTTTTATTCTTATTTTTTTTTAAATTTTATTTTGTATCAGAATCCAAAATATTGTAGACTAGTTATGAATCACCCTGTATATTTTCGGGATTTTACTTTATAACTAAAAATACCAAGGTTGGCAATAACTGTTAACAATAACCTATAATAATTAAGTTATCAAAGTCATTAAAAAATAAATGATTCTTACTGAATGAATATAAAAATTGAACTTTAACCTTAAAAATTTGCAACAATTTCAACCCACCCACTTATTATAATTTTTAATCAACAATCGCTTAATAGAGACAACAAAAGTGGGAAGGTCAAAGTTCTTTACACGTCGAAATTAAATAACACCAGTTTATTTCTTCTCATAGCAGACGAGTTCTAAAAATATCTCGACCAGAACACATACACTAATCACTTATCGCTTATAAACAAGCAATTAGAACTGGAATTTGCTATCGACGGCTTCGCGTTACGTGTAACACGCATTCTTCACGTACACTTTCGCTTTTTAACTAATCCCGTTTAAGGTCGTAAAACGTCGCAATACAATTTCAATAAAAATCTCGACAAAATCGTTTTAGATTTCCAAGTCGAGATAAATTCTTTGAATAAAATGCCATAAAAAAAATTGTGTGGAAACTTTTGAACTTACCGGGTATGCCGCTACTGATTTGTCCCATAATTTTTGGAGAGGGGGTTAGTTGAAGAGCCAAAGTAGACTTGATTTTATCTTTCGAAATTTTTACCGGCTTTTTCTGGTGGTTCTATGACAGTTTAAAAATCGCGCAATAATCGATGTATACACTAATCTTTGACACACACCGGACGTACAAGTCTTGCACGCGCGTTCTATAATTTCAAATTATCGCGAAATTTTCATCATTACATTTTCACGCTTCGAAGAATAGATATTTTGACAGCTACACAGCTGCTGTAGCCTCGCACGTTGGGATTTTCAACGTTGGTTATCTACGTTGGCAACAATTACGTCGAAATGTATGAATACATAAATCACGGGACACTGTGTATTAAAATCAAACTACGTCTTTTATACACAAATTAGAAATCTTGTTTCTTACCTAATTAATTCATTTTTTTTTTAATTTTTACTAAAACGTTTATTAGAAACGTATTTAATAGTGTTTGTACATCACATATTATTTAAACCAAATAAATATGATTACTTTATCATTGAAAACAAAGTAAAAGTGACCATAAATTGTTAATAATGATTATTATGGTTGTTAAGTTGCCTAATTTTGACATTGTCTATTGCGTCTGAAAGTGGCGACATCTATTAAAAAACTAAAGAAATCAGTTAAATTAATTAATTTATTTTGTTTAATTATATTAAAGTTACTTTTTTTTGGAA
This sequence comes from Onthophagus taurus, assembly GCF_036711975.1. Lineage (NCBI taxonomy): Eukaryota > Metazoa > Arthropoda > Insecta > Coleoptera > Scarabaeidae > Onthophagus > Onthophagus taurus. The sequence continues at coordinate 4,453,086 of NC_091968.1, read as the reverse complement.
TATCTAATATTTAATTTATAATCAATGAATCGTTTTTATTTTAAATTGTAATTTATTAATTCTTATTGTAGAAAAAAATTATGTTGTATATTGAGTTGCCTATTTTTAAATTTAACCAATCTGTATACAGTGAATTTTACATGCAACATACAAAAATATACTTCTATAGAAACCAGGGCGTACCTAGAGATGAAAGAGAGGAATATTATCGAAAATATTCACCACTAGAAAATTCTCTGAGGTAATTTTCTCATCGTGTATGGTGGCTCCCTCTGTTGGTCCGCTAATCCATACTCCACTTCATACATCGTCTCTATCAATAATATCTGTAGAAAAATAAGCTGAGTCGGATCTGGATTGTAGCCAGTTTTGTAAGACATAAGCTGCTTTTACTATTTTTATAGCAGTTGGTACAGAAGTTGCTATAGGCTTCTCAAATATGCGAAATGGGGACACTAATATTCCAAAAGCGTCCTCTATAGTCCTTCTTGCCCTTGACAATGTATAGCAGAATATTTTGCAATGAGTATTTTTCCTTCCTCGGGTAGGGTCTCATCAAATACATCTTCAAAGGGAAATCTTTATCTCCAAGAAACGCGGTGTTATTAGGAATATGGAGTTTATTGTTTTCAATTTTTTGCTTCAAAGAGTTCTGATCGAAAACACCACCTTCAGAATATCTACCTTGGGCTCCTAGATCAATTTACCGGAAACAATAGTTTGCATCAGATACAGCCAAGAGTATTTACACTAAACGAATTTTTGGAGTTGTAGTATTCACAGCCACTAAACATTGGAGCACGAATAGCGACATGTTTGCCGTCAATAGCTCCGATACATCCTGGGAAATTTTTCATTCAAAGATTTTTCGATTTTTTTTCACTCTTCTTCAGAATTTGGTACCGAGAAAAAACATAACAGCCAAATAAAAAAAATTGCACCCAAAAACAGCTTTAGGAATTGGTCTTCTCATATTAGTATCTTTTTTCTGAATTTTATCTTTAACTTTATTAAGCAAAAACCAAAACAGGTTCCATCCTAAAAAGGTTTCTATAGCCGTTATGATCTTCCAATAACTCTCTACAAATACTATTGGTGGCACCTAGTATATTCCGCCTATTTACCCAGTCACGAACCCAGATACGCCTCTTCTTTTTAATATTTGAATTTTTCAAATGATTTCTTAACTCAGTTATTAATAGTGTTCCATCACTGATTTTGCGAAAAGGTTTGCGATGATTCTTCGGCATCCCCTTCGGCCGGATATCCGGTTATCCGGCATATGTATCCGGCCATTACACATAATTTCTGGTGCATTTCTAAAGTGATAACCTATATTGCAACATTATTGCGATATTTGAATAAAAATGAAATTAATAAGAAACCTGATAAGATATATTAACTTATTTGGATCCAAGATACAAAAACTTTTTTGATGCTGATTTAACTAACGAAACAACTCTAAAAAAGGATACTTTAATTAATAATTGGTAATATTTTGACAAGGATCCGTCAAGAAATTAATTCTATAGTGAATTTTGAAAGTTATCGATGAAAATTGCAACATTGAAAATTTTATCAAAACTTCAAATATTGTTTTCTCAAAAACTAAAAGTAATTTTTTAAAATGGGTTGATTCATTGGAAAGAGGACACTCTTATTAACACTTTGGGAAATTTTCATACTCATATTCCAAGAAGTGGATTTTATACGAATTTTTAAAACGTAATCGGCGAAAATTGCAAAATTCGAAAAAATTGTTAATCATTTCAAAAATTTATTTCTCAAAAACTAAAAGCGATTTTTCAAAACGGCTTGTTGCATTAAAAAGATGATACTTTAATTAATAATTGGTCATATTTCCAGAAGGATCCTTCATGAAATTAATTTTATAGCGAATTTTGAATATTATTGATGAAAATTGAAACATCGAAAATTTTATTAAAATTTCAAATATTGGTTTCTCAAAAACTAAAAGTTATTTTTCAAAACGTGTTGGTTCATTGGAAAGAGGACACTCTTATTGACAGTTTGAGAAATTTTCATACTCATATTAAAAGAAATGGATTTTTTACGAATTTTTAAAACTTAATCGACGAAAATTGCAAAATTAGAAAAAATTGTCAATCATTTCAAAAATTTATTTCTGAAAAACTAAAAGAGATTTTTCAAAACGGCTTGTTGCACTAAGAAGATGATACTTTAATTAATAATTGGTCATATTTCCAGAAGGATCCTTCAAGAAATTAATTTTATAGCGAATTTTGAATATTATCGATGAAAATTGCAACATCGAAAATTTTATCAAAACTTCAAATATCGTTTTCTCGAAAACTAAAAGTAATTTTTCAAAATGGGTTGGTTCATTGGAAAGAGGACACTCTTATTAATACTTTGGGAAATTTTCATACTCATATTCCAAGAAGTGTATATTATACGAATTTTTAAAACTTAATCGGCGAAAATTGCAAGGTTCGAAAAAATTGTCGATCATTTCAAAAATTTATTTCTGAAAAACTAAAAGAGATTTTTCAAAACGGCTTATTGCACTAAGAAGATGATACTTTAATTAATAATTGGTCATATTTCCAGAAGGATCCTTCAAGAAATTAATTTTATAGCGAATTTTGAATATTATCGATGAAAATTGCAACATCGAACATTTTATCAAAACTTCACATATTGTTTTCTCAAAAACTAAAAGATATTTTTCAAAACGTGTTGGTTCATTGGAAAGAGGACACTTTTGTTAACACTTTGGGACATGTTCATACTCATATTCCAAGAAATGGATTTTATATGAATTTATAAAACTTAATCGACGAAAATTGCAAAATTAGAAAAAATTGTCGATCATTTCAAAAATTTATTTCTCAAAAACTAAAAGCGATTTTTCAAAACGGCTTGTTGCACTAAGAAGATGATACTTTAATTAATAATTGGTCATATTTCCAGCAGGATCCTTCAAGAAATTAATTTTATAGCGAATTTTGAAAATTTGAAAATTTTATCAAAACTTCAAATATTGTTTTCTCAAAAACTCAAAGTTATTTTTTAAAATGGGTTGGTTCATTAGAAAGAGGACATTCTTGTTGATTGTCACAATGAGGTTTCTAAAGACAAACTTGATATAAATAAAGTTGTATCAAATGAAAAAAGTCCTATTTGGGTTGAACTTGATTATTATCTGCAGTGTCCAACACCTAAAAGAGATCCTAATTCTTGTGAATGGTGGAATACTAAGTAATAAGTTTTTAATATCCGGCCAAAGCCGGATATTTGGTAACTATCCGGTATCCGGCCTAATTTTTAAAAATGGCCGGATACCGGATAGTTACCGGATATCCGTTCCACCACTAGTTATTAATAGCACCTAGTTCCGTCTGAACTGGAAACCGTCATGGATTTCTTTATTGATAGTGCTCTCGCCCTGTTTACGACTATGTGTGAAACCGGCTTAAGTATGCTTTCGTCGAGTGCAGCAACAGATAGAAGCTTGAGCTTTATTCACACTCCATAAGTTATCCATAGTAATTAATCCCATAAATATGAACCATGTCACGTTACAGCCGTCAGACTGAATTTGCCGAGCTGTATTTGTATTTAAAAGCTTGTTCTCAGAAAATTCTCAAAATTGAGAATATTCTCCTATTATTTCTTTTTTTTTGATAATTTTTCATCTTTAAGCACTAGAACTAACACTAGACCTAGAACTAGAAATATTCCGTTTAGCCGCACCTCTCCTAAGACGTCTAGTAGGTACTAGTAGTAGGTACTAACTAGAATCCTTTGGGTTTAGCTGTACGTCTCGTAAGACGGCTAAAAACGAATATTTCCAGTTCTAGGTTTCGTGTTAGTTCTTGTTTTAGTTGTTGTGTAGCGCTGTACCATGAACTAGAATCATTCGAGTTGGGTTGGGTTGGATTGTTGTAGTTCTAGGTTTAATGTTAGTTCTAGTGACAGTGCAAGTGTAAAATTAGCCGTACGTCTCTAAAGACGGCTAAACCCAAACGATTCTAGTTCTAGGTATAGTGTTAGTTCTACATTGTAACAGTGCTAGTGTAAAACTAGAACTAACACTAGACCTAGAACTAGAAACATTCGGGTTTAGCCGTCTTATGCGACGCATGGCTAAACCAGAATGTTTCTAGTTCTAGGTCTAATGTTAGTTCTAGTGACAGTGCAAGTGTAAAACTATAACTAATACTATACCTAGAACTAGAATCATTTGAGTTTAGCCGTCTTTAGAGACGTGCGACTAAACCCAAAGGATTCTAGTTCTAGGTATAGTGTTAGTTCTAGATAGTAACAGTGCTAGTGTAAAACTAGAACTAACACTAGACCTAGAACTAGAAACATTCGGCTTTAGCCATCTTATGCGGCGCATGGCTAAACCCGAATGTTTCTAGTTCTAAGTCTAATGTTAGTTCTAGTAACAGTGCAAGTGTAAAACTAGAACTAACACTATACCTAGAACTAGAATCATTTGGGTTTAGCCGTCTTTAAAGACGTGCGGCTAAACCCAAAGGATTCTAGTTCTAGGTATAGTGTTAGTTCTAGATAGTAACAGTGCTGGTGTAAAACTAGAACTAACGCTAGACCTAGAACTAGACACATTCGGCTTTAGCCGTCTTATAAGACGCATGGCTAAACCAGAATATTTCTAGTTCTAGGTCTGATGTTAGTTCTAGTGACAGTACAACTGTAAAACTAGAACTAACACTATACCTAGAACTAGAATCATTTATGTTTAGCCGTTTTTACAGACGTGCGGCTAAACCCAAAGCATTCTAGTTCTAGGTATAGTGTTAGTTCTACATAGCAACAGTGTTACACAGTGTTAGCTATGTTGTATTTTATGTGGGACAGTACAAGTACATACTACTTTCGTAACGATGGTTACTGCATTCATATATTGCGAATTAAATGAAATTGCCGGTATAATTAAACATAAAATTATTGATATAATTATTTAAAGTAAAAATTTTAAAGCTTAAAAAAATCCAATTATATCAATTTTCTTTAAACAATAATCGATCATTTTATTGACACTCCCGTTTCGAAATTATCTCCAAAACGTCTAGGTCAAGTGTTTATCTAACAACTTAAAGATAGCTCGAGATGAGGTTTATCACTCTAACGAAACGTTTCTCCAATCACTTTGCAAAAATGACTTCTATAAAATTTATTACATTACTCATTGTGTTTCTTAATTTACAATTGGGGGTTTTTACCACAGAAGAAGCACCTAAAATTGAAATATCTAATGGATTATTACAAGGATTTTTTAGTAACAGTTATAATGGAAGGAAATTTATTGGGTTTGAAGGGATTCCGTTTGCTCGACCACCGATTGGAGAGTTACGATTTCAGGTATTTTTAAAAATAAACCTTAATTTTCGTCTAAAATAAACTTTAATCATTTTTAGCCACCGGAAGAACCTTATAATTGGACGGGTACTTGGATGGCTAATACAAAACATTCTTGTATTCAATTTTTAGAGAGTGTAGCTGGATTAGAAATGCCTTGTAAGAATTAATTCACTCAACCTCAAAGCTTTAATAACAATTCTTTTTGTAGCAAGTGAAGATTGCCTTTATTTAAACGTTTATGTCCCAAAAGAGACAATTTCTCCGGAAGATAATTTGGATGTTTTAATTTTTATCCATGGTGGCGGTTTTATGTTGGGACACCCTCATACTCTTTTCGGCCCAAAATATCTTATGGACACAGACACAATTACCGTTTCCATAAATTATCGTTTAGGTCCGTTAGGATTTTTAAGCACTCAAGATGAAATAGTACCAGGAAATAACGGATTAAAGGATCAAAACTTAGCTTTAAAGTGGGTTCAAAAAAATATAAAATTTTTTGGTGGAAATCCAGACTCGGTTACCATTTCCGGTTTATCTGCTGGTGGAGCGAGCGTACATTTCCACTTTTTATCTAGTTTATCTAAAGGATTATTTCATCGCGGGTACTCAGCCAGCGGAACGGCTTTAGATCCTTGGGTTATTCAAGAAGCTCCATTGGTTAAAGCTAAAAAATTAGCTAATTTGTTGGGGTGTAATAAAAAAGATTTGACTTCGAAAGAAATTTTGGATTGTTTTATGCAAAGATCAACACAATCACTTTTCGAAGCCACCCAAGAATTACTCGTTAAAGGAATGCCTTTTTCACCGTTTGGGCCTGTTATTGAACCAGATTTAAAAGGTGCTTTTTTGAAACGGAATCCTTTTACACAATTAGCCGATGGTGAGGTTCAAGATTTACCATGGTTGGTTGCTTTAGCTACTGAAGAAGGATTATTTCCAGCTGGATGTAAAAAAAAAGTATTTGTTTTTATTATTCATTGATTAATTTATTTTAGTTTATTACCACGATTTAGAAGAAATTGATAAAGATTGGGAAAATTTCGCACCACACATTTTTGATTATAACTACACAGTTCCAGAGAAAACGAAAAAATCAGACGTTTCCAAAAAAATTCGCTCCCATTACTTTGGAGATGGTCCAATTACTTTCGAAAAACTCGTTAAGGCTTGTAGCGATAGGCATTTTTATAGAGGAATGGAAAAATCAATAAAAGTACAACGTCGAATAACAAATTCACCCATTTACATGTTTATGTTTGCTTATCGAGGTGAACATTCATATTCCGAATTGTTCCACGTCCCGAATACTGATAAAGGAGTTTCTCATGGAGATGAAAGCTTGTATTATTTAAATACCAACCAATTCGGCAAGTTAAACGAGAACGACGAAAAAGTTAAAGACGTGATGTTAAAGATTTTGACATCATTCATGAAAACGAATAAGCCGATGTTGGATGATTTTGATTGGAAACCAATTTCGAAAGGAAAATTAGATTATTTTTATTTTAATGGATTCGAAAATTTCAAAATGGAAGTTGGTGACGATTTGGGTTCGAATGCGTTTTGGAAAAGCTTAGGGCTAAAAGAAAATGAAGATTATTCAAGAAATATAAAAGATGAATTGTAAAATTTTTATGTATGCAACCCATTTTACATAAATTTAATAAAATTAAAAAAATTGATTTACTTTTACTAAAAGTAATACAGAAAAAAAAATTAATATATTTATAAATTAAGATAATATTTAATTCATTAAATACTTATTTTTTTTATTAATTAATTAATATTTGAAGTTTAATAATCGTTGGTTATGCAGCACAATACACACTTCATCGAATTTTTACTTTCAATTAAAATCCATAAATATAGTTATTAAAAAATCGTAGTTCTACATAGTAACAGTGTTAGTGTAAAACTAAAACTAACACTAGACCTAGAACTAGAAAAATTCGGATCTGAAGACGCACGGCTAAACCCCAAACTTTCTAAGTCTAGTGTTAGTTATAGTTTTAATTGTTATACAGCGCTAGATTGTTGTATACTTTTCTTGAACTAAAAGTAGAACTAACACTAAACCTAGAACTAGAATCATTTGGGTTTAGCCGTCTTTAGAGACGTAGGGCTAAACCCAAATGTTTCAAGTTCTAGGTCTAATGTTAGTTCTAGTGACAGTGCAAGTATAAATCCAGAACTAACACTATACCTAGAACTAGAATCATTTGGGTTTAGCCGTCTTTAGAGATGTGGGGCTAAACCCAAATGATTCTAGTTCTAGGTATAGTGTTAGTTCTACATACTAACAATGCTAGTGTAAAACTAGAACTAACACTAGACCTAGAACTAGAATCATTCGAATTTAGCCGTCTTAAGAGACGTACGGCTAAACCCAAATGTTTCCAGTTCTAGGTCTAATCTTAGTTCTAGTGACAGTGCAAGTATAAATCCAGAACTAACACTATACCTAGAACTAGAATCATTTGGGTTTAGCCCCACGTCTCTAAAGACGGGTAAACCCAAATGATTCTAGTTCTAGGTATAGTGTTAGTTCTACATAATAACAGTGCTAGTGTAAAACCAGAACTAACACTAGATCTAGAACTAGAATCATTCGGGTTTAGCAGTCTTAAAAGACGTACGGGTACGGCGTACTTTTAATAAAAGTAATACGGAAAAAAAATATTAATATATTTTTAATTTAAAATAATATCTAATTGATTAAATACTTATTTTTTTTATTAATTAATTAATATTTGAAATTTAATAATCGTTAGTTATGCAACCCAATACACACTTCATCGAATTTTTACTTTCAATTAAAATCTATAAATAATTATTAAAAAATCGTTTAAAATGAGTTAAATTACTAAATTTACATAATATATTCTAAATATTAATTATAATGCATTAATAACTGTTGATTGTTTTCTAATTTTTTTATATTTGTATACTAACCAGATTGTTGTCTCGACAAGTTTTGAGAACCTGAATTGTGTAGCCTCGCAGTCTCATGTTAGATTTAAGAGTTTTCTTTATTCATTATAAGAGAATTAATTTATGTGTATGTAGTGATTAGAATTTTTCGTGGCAGGTAAGAATTTTTTATGGATACTTTACTTCTTATTTCCGTGACGTTTCGAAGTTTTAAGGTTATGTTTTGATTTGTCTCAGGGTTTATTATCGTTTTGAGACATTTTTTTTATAATCATCGTATTTCATCACCTTACAGCTTGTTTTTATGCGTCACGTGCTTGCAGACTTTGATTTAAGCATCTTGGGTTTATTTATTGAATATATAAATTATTTTTGTACTTAATTTAATTACTTCTTACAAAAAAAAGGGTTGTTTTTGTTTTTCTTTAATATTGAAATTAGTTGAATTAGTTTAAATTAAAATGTTAATTTAATTAAAAAAATTAATTTATTTTAATATTGAAATAATTAACCCCAAAAAAATCCGTTACAAAATTCAAATTTTATTTGGCAACATGGCAATTTTTGTATTGACCAATAGGAAATTGACATTTTTTAAAACAAATGAAGATCACATTTTATCGGTTATAAAAGCCCCCAACCTGTTTTTATAGCCACTTTTGCTTAGTTCTTCGTTGAAGAAGGGTGAAAAAATTTGACTCTCAGTTCTTTTTTTCTACATTTTGGTAAGATTTATTTAAATTATTTATTTAAAACGCCGTCGTTTTGAGGGTTTTGTTTGGGATACGATTTTCATGTTTAAGATTGAAAAAAATATGTTTTTTTATTAAAATTTATTGAAAAACATCAAAACGATTTATAAAATGAATCGCAAAAGAACGCCGTTTTGTTCTTTATGCGATTTTAAGGTGAATTTAATAATAAATTTTTGATTTTAAAACCTTCTGGAACGTTCTGGAACATTCTAGAACATTCTAGAAAAAAACATGGCGGCTTGTGATGCGTCAAGTTCATCCAACATAACCTCAAATTGATAAGTTATTTAAAGTTAGCTTTTTTATTTCAAGTTTTTAAATAGTAATTATCAATAATTCCATAATTAAAGTGTTAAATAACGTATACCTAAATTTTTCTTCTAAGTTTATGATGTAACTAACTTCAGACACAAGCAATAACAATTTAACCTCAATAACAGCTTTTATCATAATTAATAATTAGCAGTGTAAAAGCGACGATTTTTTTGAATCGATAGGAAATGACCTAAAAAAGATGTTAACAATAAAAACAAAGTGTAGAACATAATATATCGAAAAATCACTTTAAAGTTTCGATGTGACGTCACGTTTTCTGCCCTTAATCATGCATTTTCATATTAAATCGGTTAATACCTAACCCTTGTTTATTTCATAGGCTATGAAATAAACAATGTGTAGGTGTAAAAGTAAAGTAATTTTCACTAAACTTGTTGAGGTTACAATGTATAATTCCTCGACCTTGATGACCAATTGCAATTTTTACAGTATTTGGTATTCTCTTCGGTTTATTTCTGGTTAGATAAGTAGCATGCCTTCAAAAACATTTCCACCTCAATCAGTACTTTTTAATTCCAAATAATCGCATTGTATGCCACAATGTCCAAATAACTCATAAACAATGTAAATGACCATCTTCTAGTAATAGGAAAATGAATATAAATCAACTTCTCACTCGCTTGTTTTATTTACCGATACTTGTTTCGGCTTATAAAGCCATCATCACTCGAATCTATGATTAAAAAGAATTACAAATTTGTTATTTCGTTGAACAATTTTTTGTTTTTTATATAAAATACAAGTTGAAAAATTTGTTTTTCTTAGAACGTGAAATATCATATACTGCATACATGAACTCTCCTACATCAAAAATTGCACAATTTTTATTGAATATTTTTCAACAAATCGATGTCAAACTTGAATATAGTATCAAAATTCAAGGCAATTTATTGAAAAAAACTTTGATATCGATACAACAAATACAAAACTAATTTCTTTCGACGTTACCAACTTATATTGGAACGTTCCGATAAAATATACTTTGAACTTAATAGATATAATTTTTAGATACCATTTTAAAATTGCTAAAATTGTCTCCCAGCTTAATTTATTACTACAACATGTAGTCTCTCAAAATTATTGTTGTTTTAATGATGAATACTATGAGATAATCGAAGGACTACCAATGGGTATCCAGTATTCTATCTGATATTTTTCTAAATCATATCGAAGAACAATATGTATTGTTCACAAAAAAAATCCATCTAAACATCACATTGTCGAATAGATAAGATATGTGAGTTGTCTGGTTTCAATATCCCCTAAATCCATTTTTGGGCAAAAATGAGATATATACGCCATCTGTTAGAAAAAGTTGTTTTCTATAAAATACTCAATGATTTGAGTATGATTTGAGTTAAAAATTCAAATCAAATAGACAGCCTTTAGATATTAAAGAGAGCTACTTTCGATTTATTTTTAATACTTCCTTCAACATCGGCTTTGGATCTCCTAGCACCGATGTTTGCTCTAAGTGTCTTGAACTCCGGGAAAAAATTAAAAATGAAAAGGTTGCATCTATTAAAACAGTGCTAACTACAGAATACCGAATACATAAGCTCAGGGCCAAAGCATTTTTTGAACAGCTAAAAGAGAAACGGGACGGCCTTCTGACAATTTCTTTTGATGGTCAGAAAAACTTGGTATTGCCCAAAATACCAGATCAAAGTACCTATTATAGTAGACAACTGTACATTTACAACTTCACTACTGTAGTGGGGCACTCACATGCTCCGTTAACAAAAGATAATGTTAAAATTTTCACGTGGACTGAAGATGAACATGCCAAGGGCGCCAACGAAATCGCAAGCTGCGTCTTTTACACTTTAAACAATAGTAACTTAGAGGGAATAGATACACTTCGATTGGTCGCCGATGGATGCGGCGGCCAAAATAAAAATACCATTATGATATGTATGTTGTTCAAATGGCTAAGCAGTATAAGCAGTTCTATTAGAACAATCGAGCTGGTATTCCCAGTGGTTGGGCACTCCTACATTCCACCTGACAGGGTTTTTGCTACTATCGAAAAAGAAATAAGAAAGAAAGAAGAAATTGTAATGCCAGAAGAATACATAAATATTTTTCAAGAACATGCTACTGTTTTTAAACTTGGAAAAGATGTTCCCGATAGTGATTGGAAAGGTGCTGGTCAAAAAATCCTTAAGCCAGTGTCTCAGTGGCATTTTAAATTTAACCAATGTAAGAGATATATTATACGACGTGGCAAAAAAAACGCCATCACCATTCGAGGTGAGTTATCTTACCGTTCAGACACCGGAACATTCAAAGGAGTTTTTAGGAAAAACCAAACCGCCATGAATATCCAGCCAAAAGAAATTCCTACCGGAGTGAAACCAAAAGATCTGAAAATGAGAGATGTAAATAACTTGTTAAGCAAACATTATGGAAAGAACTGGAGAGCGGTAGAAAATTTGGCTTATTATAGAGATGTGTTGGGAAAATTTCAGAACAATAATATTCCTGGCGATTCTCGAGAAGACAGTGGGGACGAAGAGCCTAGTTTATGTGAATCAACCGAAAATATACCTGATGTTACAGTTTAAGAGTTTTTTAAGTACAGTTTTTAAATAACATATCTTTCAAAAAATAAAGTTTCCTGTTATTAGCTACAAAGAGATTTGATTCACTTTCAATTCATGCCTAATCCATTTTGTTCAGATTCAAATGAGCCTTAATCCACAGTTTGGTAGCAAACGCAACCAAACACCATTTTTAAATCCACTTTGTGATTTTTATATCTATTTCAAAAGACGTGGTTATAGAATTTTTGAAACTTCAGTAAGTCTTCTAATAACAAATAAATTATGTTTGAATTATTAACGCCAAAATCATGCCAAAATACTTTTTTGCCGTTTTCTCAAAATCGAAAAATTTGGACTTAAGGGTATTTGAAACCAAACAACTCATGTAGACAATCGAAATTAATAAAAACATTAATTTCCTCGATCTAAACCTCGACCATTCCTCTGGAAATATAAAATACAACAACTTTAGAAAACCTTCCATGATATCTACAATAATACCTTACTTAGACTATCCGCTATCAAATGAAGATCTCACCATTGAATTTAATTTTATACAACAATTGGCCTTAGATAACGGATAACCCCCGTATAAACTGATAGACAAGAATAAATAATTAAAGAATAAGAATTATATAAAACAAGAAAAAGAAACAATATACAAAGCTGTTCCATAAAATTCCATTACTCATTAAGTGACGGAAATCTTTGTTAAATATAACATAACGTTAGCCTTTAATAACAAAACCTCTATATTTAAAATCTTATCCAACCACCACCTAAAAACCAACAACAACATTTTACAACTAAGTGGCATTTACAAAGTCAATTGCACACAATGTCAATCTGCATATACAGGCTGTCCCGTATCTTCCGCATGAGAGCATTATACGGTTGTAGGATACATTATTCTGAAGCGATCTTTCTAATAAAATTTTTTCGAAATGTTTATAATAACCGCACGGGAACAGTTTAAAGTTATCCGCTATTGTCCAATAGCGGACGACTTTGATTCACCGAAAAAGTTTATTTCTCTTTCCGTGTCGAATCTATTGGTGAGCACACGTGGGAAACGAGTTATCATCGCCGTAGCGGACCCGCCGAGGGTGGCACCGATTACCTGAGTCTGATTTGCGATCTGCTGATAGGACGAAAACAGTTCGTTTAAAGTTCCCGTGCGGTTATTATAAACATTTCAAAAAAATCTTATTAGAAAGATCGCTTCAGAATAATGTATCCTACAACCGTATAATGTTCTGATGGACGCCAACTAGAGATGCGCTTAAAAGAACATAAGAAAAAAAAAACTCTAACATCTACAAGCACATTAACGAAACAAACCATGCTATGCATTTCGAAGGAGTAAAATTAATCCACAAATGCGAGAAAAGTTTTCGTGTGGACCTTCAGTAGATGATGGAAATATATCGGCACAATAATCAAAAAAATACTAAACTACTCAACGACCAACTCGTTAACATAAAAATTAATTTTATTTTAAATTTATAGAATTATGGGTTTCGATCCATACAAACGTGCCATCTCGTAACATTTCGTAACATCTGTAAAAACATTTTCCTATTAATTCAAATAATTTCGCAATATGAATTCCTACATTCTCAATCTCCTACAACTTCTAGTAGTTCTGCGGCAACTATATTCTCAAATGAGTTTGTCCAAGAGTTTTTTTAACTGTATTTCAAGACAATATTTAGTTTGTAATTTCTTTGGTTTGATTATATACGAAACTAAAGTTATCTCCTTTGTACATAAGGAATATGATGAACAAAGCTCGATTTTTTATTTCAAGTAATATTTTTTGGCAAACACTTTTTATTTTTACGAACAATCCCAAGGAATGTTAGGTTTGTTAATTCATATATCGATAAAAAACTGTCTGTCGTTACCACGTAAACGACCACAATCGGGTCATTTGCAAAAAAATATTGTTTTCGGGTCATTATTAACCCAGTCTTGGTCGTACAAGGGTTAATCATAATAGAAACAGAATCAGCTATATTTGTATACTGTTTTTATTACTTTCCATACTGTCTTCTATTTATTATCTGACTCATTAATTTCCCTGGTAATGTGAAATCTTTTGGTATCGTTTACTTTTCTTAGGTATTCTTCCTTGTATCATTTGTATACGTGTAATGATGGTTGATCTTTCTTAACCTGATTAATAACCTCTAGTGCTTCTTAAGTATGTTTCATTTGGTGTAATTCCTTTGACCACCATTTGATTGGCCCTTTAGCAACATTTTCCCACTTTCTTACTACATTTGGAAAATATTGTTCAAAAATTTTCAACAAGCGGTTGCGAAATTTGTTAAAATCGGATGGCAACCCTTCAAGGACAGATATCCAATCATTATGCCTTACTTTATTTTCAAATTTTAATATGTTTTCTATAGATATCAATCTTTTCCATTAGAGACTACTTTGATTGAAGATATTTTCCGAATCGATGCTCAATAATTGTCCTAAATGATTGGTCAAATGTACGTTAATTGTTCTAACATGCTGAGTATCGCCCTATGTGTTAGTTATTATGTTATTTATACATGATTTTGTGTTACAATAATAAAGTTCAACCTCAATAGGACTTACTGAAACGTCTTTATTTACCATCTACCTGCTGGTGTAGATGTGAATGTTAACTTTTTTTTCAACCCCTCAACCCACCCCCTGCTCCGAACCCAATCCTACATTATATTAGGAGGTGTTGTAATAGTTTAAATGTTCATTAATGTAACTAAAAATCTTATTTCGATACAAAATTCTTAAATATATCTGCAAAGAATGTAGATCTGCATGTTAACATTTTTTTACTGCTCTAAACCCAATCCCTTATTAGGCTAGACACATACAGTCTATTGACACACAGTCTATCTGGCGACAGGTAGTTAGGTAATCAGTCATTGTGCATCGAAAACCTAATAGGCCCCATACACTTGCAAACAAATTGCGCAAACTGACGTTGCACAACATGTTATTGTGCAAACAAGGTTACCCATACACTATACACAATTTTATACAAACTTCAGTTGCTTGTGCACGCATGGAAACATGCCGTCTGACGAAGCAACCTGCTTAGCTATAATAATTACTGTTACGTTGGAAGATGGTGTTAGAAAAAGAAAGCAGAGAGTATGTATGAAAGAGTGTTTAAAGGAAAGATCACTTTTTAGCCACGCAAATCTTCTCAAAGAACTTAAGTTGGGTTCACCATTAGACTATAAAAATATTTACGAATACATCCCACTACTTTTGGTGAATTATTGGTCATGGTAACACCACATATACAAAAACCAGTCGTTATTGCTCAATGTGTCGCACAAACCTCATACACAACACAATTGTTTGCGCATGAATAGCGCCGCCCAACTAATTTCAAACAATTTTGAATTCTGCAGCCAGTTGCGCAACGCATCAAGACTTGAAAACAACTGTGTACGGTATATCTTTGATCTCGAGAGATCTCAACATATAACTCCATACCGTAATTATTTACAGATATTAAGCTGTCAGAACCGTAGATCGTTTCGTATATTGACTATGTTATATACTGTTCTTCACAATCAAACATCAGGGTATCATTACTGTATATTTCAACGCTTGTCGTCGTATGGTTTACCCACTAGATCTCAGTTAGATTCTCTGCTTATGTTCCCGACCCATAGTACTGAGATTTAGCATAAATCGTTAACTGTGCAGGCCATAACCCTTTGGAATAGTCTGCCTACTGAGATTCGTAATATTCCTCACTTTATGACATTTAAAAACCATCTAAAACGTCATTTATTTCCTCTCCAAGTATCTTCCTGAGAACTTCTTCTTCTCCTTCTTCTTTTACTTCTCTTCTTCTTTTATTCTTGCAACTAATATTATGCACCGTTTTAGTGATCATAGATTTAACGTAGCAGTTTGCCATTTATTTATTCTTTTTTTTTATATATTCAATATACGGCTGACTGATTGGGTCCTTTCGAAGATATCGCTTACGCGATAAATCGACCCTTTTGCCTATATTTATACATTAAGTAGTTAAATGTATACATTTTTTTTAATTTGTATTTTTTTATTATGTCAATAAATTTATTATTATTATCATTATCAACCAACACCATACAGTACACAATTTTCGCAATACAGCGATTGTTGCGCAATTTGTTTGCCTGTGTATGGGGCCTATAACAAACAAGGGTATTTCACCCGAAAATATACATACATTGTAATCTCAACAAGTTTAATGAAAATTACTTTAATTTTAACTTTATCAAATTGATTTTGTGCGTGACTATATTGTTAACATCATTTTTAAGTCATTTCCTATCGGGATATATTGGGCCTTAATAACATTAACTAATTTAATAATTAAATAATTTTTAGATCGTTTTATTGAATTGACTTCAAACAATAAAAAAAATGTACGCAAACCGTCGAAACAGACAGTCCTTGCAGAACGAGCACACCGAGGATTTTCGCATTGGGATCGACATAATTTTCAGAGATTTCTGTGCAGATCCCGGAGTCACCGAGTTCACATTCAAACCGAATTTGAATAACGTCGAGCGGAAATACATCCACGAAAAGTGCCGCCGTTTGGGTTTGAAATCAAAATCGAAAGGAAAAGAGCCGAATCGAACCTTAACAATGTTTAAAAACGTAACTTCAAATCAAGGTACATTTGAATTTAAAATTGGTAACGACGCTAAGAGTAAATTGAAGCATTTCGTGATGAATAACTGTAACGGGCCCACTGCTACGTTTAACGACCTTCATCAGGTTGTTATTACGAATGGAAGCGAGGGTAATTTATGCTTTGGGGATCCCCCTTTTGTCAATGCCCCGAGTTCGTATGAATTTGCTGATTTTAGAAGTAATCTTCCCGTTTTTGAAATGAGAAATTTTATTTTGGAAACGATTGAAAGGAATTCCGTTACGATTATTTCCGGAGAAACCGGTTCGGGAAAAACCACTCAGATTCCTCAATACCTCTTGGAATACTCAAATTCACTTAATAAACCTTGTAGAATTATTTGCACGCAACCAAGGAGAATTTCCACCGTTGCTGTAGCTGAAAGGGTTTCAATTGAAAGAGGGGAACGAGTTGGCGAAACTTGTGGTTACCAAATAAAATTAGATTGTTGCTTAGGACCCACAACTTCACTAATTTATTGTACAACCGGTGTTTTATTGCGTACATTAATGAGCGGATTCGCCGTTTTGAAGAATGTATCTTACATAATAATCGACGAAATCCACGAAAGAGATAAATTTACCGATTTCGTTTTGATCAGTCTTCGAGAATGTATAAAACAATTCCCGAATTTGCGTTTAATATTAATGTCGGCTACGTTGGACGTGGAATTATTCGAGAATTACTTTGGAAACGTCGCTAAAGTTGAAGTCAAAGGAAGAACATATCCCATACAACATTACTTCCTCGAAAATATATTACTTGAATTAAATTATGAGTCTGAACAGATGAAATTGATTCAGAAAAAAAATAGCAAACAAAATAATGAAATAGCCGAAAGTAATAAAATTAATGAAGTTGTAGTAGTCGATCAAGATGTATTACGAGAAATGGATGAAGCTTTATTGCATTACATTTCAATTCCTAATGAAGAAAATTTCATTCAAGTCTTACATCTTATTTTATCCGAAGAAGTTTCTGTTAATCATCAGCACAGTGGTACAGGATACACGCTTTTGATGGCAGCGGCGGCTAATGGTCATATTGAATTTGTTGAAAAATTACTAAATTTAGGTAAAAAATTATTTTTATATTATTTATTCATACTCTCACTTCTGTGAGAAAGACTGTTTATTAATTATATCTACAAGAATAATAAAAAAATTTGGTTTAGGTGCTGATGTATCATTAAAATCACAAGAAAATTGCACAGCTATCGATATGGCTGAACAAAACTGCCATAACGGCGTTATAACCCTGATTCGAAATTTCGAATACATGAAGAGACAAGTTCACAATGACGTTTTAAGTCTGTACAATCAAACGATTCTTGAAGACATAATCGACCACGATTTAATCGTTGCGATCATCACACATATCCATCAAACTGAGATTAAAAACAATATGGGGGTTCTCGTATTCCTTCCGGGTTACGAAGATATCATGCTTCAACTTGAAGCTTTATCCGCATCTCCTGTTGGGAAGTTTCTCAAAATTTGCGTATTACACGGAAGCATGATGGTTAATGCGCAACACGACGTTTTCAAGCGATCACAACAACGCAAAGTGATTTTATCAACGAATGTTGCTGAAACGAGTATTACCATTGATGATATTGCCCATGTTATTGATACTGGGAAAGTTAAACAGAAATCGTACGATTCGGTGAGATAAATTTTGATTAAATAAGTTTTTTTAAATTTATTTTCTTTTGGGGTTTAAGTTGAATGGAACATCTACTTTGGAAACTACATGGATTAGTATTGCTTCTTTAAAACAAAGAGCCGGGAGAGCTGGAAGATGCGCTCCAGGAAAATGTTATCATATATTTTCTAGGACGCGTTATGAGTCGCTTTTAATAAATACCATACCGGAAATACTCACGGTACCTTTACATGTAAGCTTTTTTTATAATTTTTAATCAAACCGATTTTCCTTAATCTAATTTTTTTGATATTTTAAGGAACTTTGCCTCCAAACCAAACAACTCGCCCCACACGGGATGAAAATAGCCGATTTTCTTTCAAAAGCCCTCGAAGCCCCAAACACTCACGTTATAGTGAATGCGATAAACGATTTAGTTTCGCTTGGAGCTCTCGATTCTAACGAAAGCCTAACCGTTCTTGGTTCTCATTTACTTCGTCTCTGCATCGAACCCCATTTGGGTAAAATGCTAATCTATTCGGTAATTTTTAAATGCCTCGATCCCGTTTTAACCGTCGTTGCTACTTTGACCCATAAAGATCCTTTCGTTTTACCAACGAAAGGTTCCGAAAAAGTCGAAGCTGGGAAACGAAAGAAATCGTTAACTTGCGGGACGTTCAGCGACCATATGGCCCTGTTAATGGTTTACCAAAAATGGCAAGAAGCGAAATTAACTAAGACGGAAAGAAAGTTTTATCGCGAATATTACGTTAGTCCGAGTTGTTTGGATATGATTTCGGCGACGAGATGCCATTTGGTTAGCTTGTTAAGGCAGTCTGGTTTGGTGCCGGTTTCCAGTGGCATTAGGAATTTAGTGCAATTTAATAGAAGTTGGCCAATTGTTAAAGCAGCGCTATGTGCGGGGTTATATCCGAATGTTGCGTTTTCGCATCACAATAAAGTGGTTTCAAGGTAATACACTCACTTTCACATGAAATACACAACCCATTAAGAATTAGGCTACAATTTTGAAATTTCGGTAAAATAATGCTTTATTGTCAACTAAGAAACGATGAAAGTTTAGTTGAAAAAAACAAAAATTAACATTTTTCAAGAAAAAGCTAGTAGTGGGTTGCATCCCCACGCATGGCTATGCATGCATTAACTCTCCTACCCATGCTTTCTAATAAGGGGGGAAGTACATTTAGACGCGATAAAATAAGTTTGATACCCACTACTATTTAGTGATGCTTTGTTTTATAAAAATATGTATTGACATATGCTAAAACTTTTATAGGCGAACGGCAAATAGTGATCAGATAGAGGAACGTTATGGAGTGAGCGGTTCCGTTTCAAACATTCTAGTATTCGCTAGAGTGGTTAGAATTACTTGCGAATGCTTTTAAATTGTTCCCAACATCTTCTATGTGAACCAAAAAAAAGTTAAAAAAAAAATAAGCATTTAAAAAATACAGGTGTTTTAATATAATTTTAAAACTTTTTAAGAAAATATTGATATACAGTAAAACCTCTTAACCCAGATATGCCCATACAAATTTGGTGGTTGTTTATGAGTAGATGTTCTGAGAGGTTAGTGTTTAAGCTATACATAAACAAATTTGGAAAGCAAATTAAAAATTTATTTTGAAAAATACAAAATTCAAGCCGTACTATATAGTATAGTTCTGCTTATCTTGAGGTATGACGTAGTGGTCCCTGTGATCAAAACGAATATACATCTTCATTATGTGACATATGTCCTCTTGAAGTCGTTTGTTTTTTATTCTGCAATAGCAGTGTGGTGGCAATTCTTCTTCTAAATTTTAGCTGATCTAGTGTTCCATCACTTCTCCTATGTAGTTGCAAGGCGTTGTGGACTGACATGTCAATACAATGCGCTATAAGAGGAAAATACTGTTTTTTCTCTCTGACATACCGTATTTTCTCGAATGTAATCCGCACCTTTTTTACAAATTTTATGTGCTCTAAAATCAAATGCGGATTACAATCGGGTGCGGATTAGATTCGCAGTCGTATAGTTGCAATTTGGAAAATAGTAAAATAAAATCACATTATAACAATAACACTTTATTAAGGGTTTTAGAACGATATTTACATTTTTATGTATCATTTTCTTCCCATATTACGTCATCTTCGGATTATACAAAACTTCTTAAATGATGTTATAATATTGTTTTCAGGGATCGTTTTCCATGTCGCCTACACTCACTGAACAAGTTCAGAAGCTCCTTTAATTGCTCCCGGTTTTGTTAATTCTCGAGTTTGTTAATATACATATACATACACAGGTTGTAGTATGGATGTTATTCCACCAGGTATTATTATTGTGACAAGAAGTCTAAACCAAGGGCAATCATCTATGATTAATTAATATCCTTATTTAATAATCTTCCTGGTCTACGACTCCATACTTGTCTTAATCATTCCATCATCAGCTTTTCAATTATCCATCCTTTTTGTTGTGCCCTAACTAGGACCTCATTCGGGAAGTCTTTCAGATTTCAGAATGGTTTTTTTCTCAATAGTAGTAATGTCAGCAATTTTTCCCTATCACTTGTTACTGCTAGCATCAGTGTGATGCGCAATTTTTCGCAACCATTCGTTTATAAAGAAATTTCCCACACACCTCTTCTTTCCAGTGTGTAGTTGGGTGGCATATCCAGATATACTACCATTTTGTTGACATTTACAGTTTGAGACAAATTGAAATTTTCTTGAAAATCATTAGGAGCTTTTGGGAAAGTGTAGTTCTGCGCCTCAACGATAACACAATTCGGCGCATAAATCCCACAGTCCAACCTTAGCTAGTATTAAAAATTCTTAGTCCCTCTTTTCGTTTTCTTGAGAGAACTAGAAAACTGCCTCGTCAATTTCATGAAATCGTCTCTTCTTTGGCCCGGTAAATTTTTTGCACGATGCCTCACAATCTCCAATAGCTACCTGGTCTTTCCGCAACAGCTGCAACGTTACTCTCGTTATCAGCAAAAATTGTACCAGCTTTTCGATTTCCTTAACACTAACTTAATAACATCTCTTTAAACTTTGCTGTATAGAAGAACCTTTTAGATTTTTGCTACTTTTTTTTTATAATTACCCTATTATATGTATAATTATTAATTAAGCACACACCACGTTCGAGCTACTACGAGGGCAGTATATGAACGGAATTCGTGCTAGGCATTACTATTTATTTTTAAAATTATATTTATTTTCCAATTTTTTCTGGCTTGGTAAATTTAAAGTCTAGTCTAATAAAAACTCGTCGTAAGCAAGGTTTCTTTAGGTGCATCAGCGTCAGTCAACGGAAAAAATATATATTTATGGTTAACAACAAGCATCGCATTGTTTTGGTGTTGTCGAATTGCTCAAAGAAAGATGCGGATTACATTCGCAAACTAAATTTTTTTACCACTATGCATTTTTAAAATCGGGGTGCGGATTAGATTCGAGTGCGGATAAGATTCGAGAAAATACGGTATATACGATAAAGGCTCAAATTTTGATCATATCTGTCGACACCTCCCATTTTGGCGTTGTATAAATTGACTAAATGTTACCCGAATAATTTTCTTTTCTTTTCGAGAAAATCTTTTCGCAGAATGAATTGGATTCACCCCTGCTGAATTTGAACATAAAGTGACAATACTATTGTCATGCCATTTTACAACAATTATATTTTGGCCATTAACTTTTTTATAATCGTAGCATCCTCTTGGCTCTTTCTTCATTTTTTTAGAATCCATCAGAGGATTAGCTGGTATACTGTTTTCACGAATGGTGCCTGTGCCTCTCAACTTTTTATTGGATAGAAGCTCCAATAGCGGCAAGGTGGAAAAGAAGTTGTCAAAAAAAAGTGTATTGGTTCATTAGGCCATTTTTTCTTCAAAACGTCGGCATATTCTAAAACAACAGCAGGCCCAGCACCGTACGCACTATACTTATAACTGTATAAACTGTTTACAGCCATGACGACCAAAGTATGGTACCATGGCTTCATCAATGCAATGCATATACTATTTTCTAAAAAATTTTTATTCAGATACTCTTACTTCTATTTTAGTAGTATCTGCAAGATGAAAATCGGACATAATACATTCAAAATTATTTCGACTTATTGCTTTAGACACCAACACATTTTGACTGTCTCTTTCATACTCCCAGTACATTCTCCTTCTTGGTACTTGCATGTATCCACTGAGTAATAGTACACCTATGAATGCTTTTATTTCTGTTTTCTCTATTCTTAGGTGGTGATTCTTCTGATTTGTATAACAATTACTTTCGATTACTATTAGATCCAGTATTTCATCATCAAAGAAAAGTGAAAATAACTCCAAAGGACATACATCGTTATCATTTTCATCTACTTGGCCATTAAAAATTATATTATTAGGCTCCAAGTCGTTATCCGTCCATTTATAACTTTTCCTTTTTTTCGTATTTTTTTCTACCCTTGCTTTCTTTAC
This sequence comes from Onthophagus taurus, assembly GCF_036711975.1. Taxonomy (NCBI): domain Eukaryota; kingdom Metazoa; phylum Arthropoda; class Insecta; order Coleoptera; family Scarabaeidae; genus Onthophagus; species Onthophagus taurus. The sequence goes on along the minus strand of NC_091968.1, from coordinate 4,430,306 downwards.
CCTCAAGGCTGAAAGAGGAATTTCGTCGTCTGAAGAAAAATCGTCATCATTCTTTTGATTTTGATTCTGGCAGTCAATATTTCGGAAATTTATTTCAGCTGGAGCTTGAAGTTGTGGTCCAGGTAAATTATTTAGGTTTGTGGCATTATCCTCTCCAGAATTTTCATCGGTTTGATCTCCGCAAGCATTCTCTGGTGGAAAATGGTCAAAGAATCGACATTTTCTGCCAGTTCGTTGTCATCTTCTAACATTACCAAAGCCTCGTTTAACAAAAAACCTCTAGAATAATAGAAAAAATAAGAGGTATCCGAATGCCCACCGTCCTACATATGGTACACATAAAACAATCGGGTTGAAACAATACTCTAATAAATTTTAAAACATGTATTTGCGTGTACTATATGTAGTACGGTGGGCATATCTGGGTTAATAGCGCTCACAAAAATTTATTGGAAAAATGGCCGTTAAAGAGAGGTGGTCGTTATTGAGAGGTAATAGATAAGTGAATAAATCGTGTTGATCATTTCATTTAATGCAAAATTATAAGTATAATGAAATTACATTTTCTTGAAATGTTGTTCAATACAGGTTTGTTTTAAGTTTTAAATTTTCGTTTGTAACACCTGAGATTCACATTTTGCTAAAATGTTAATAACTTTCACAGCTAGTTCACGTTTGTTGTTACAAAATAAAAAACTGTGTACATCCCTTAGTTTTGCACATACTTCAGTCATGTTCTTAATATTTGACGTACAACTTTCAGATACTTCAACATCATTTTCACTGTTTGAATCATTGCCTTTATCGTCACTTAGTTCGTTGATTATTTCTTGGATGTCTATATTGGGATTTTCAGTTAATACATTAGAATCAATAGACGCATAATTTTCCAGGTTTATGTTTGGCATATTTTTTAAACCTGAAAAAAGCTGGGCCAGTGGAATTTCATCCTTTTCCTCAAAATCGCCTTCTTGTTCAAGATTCTTGCAGAATCCGGCTTTTGCAAAGCATTTTGAAATGGTTGTTGGAGAAACCTTTTTCCAAGCTGCTATTATCCAAATTAAGGCACCGGTCAAATTGATACTTTTTTCGGCATCTTCGAAACAACTTTCGTCATTTGTAAATGTTAAAAGCCTTTTAATTAAGGATTTTCTGTAAGCTAACTTAAAGCTATTGATGATCCCTTGATCTAATGGCTGGCAATGTGAGGTAGTGTTTGGAGGAAGAAACACTATTTTTACATGTTCTAATGTAAGTTTGGGATGGGACGTGGCGTTATCCAGAAATAAAAGTACTATTTTGCTTTCTCATTTTTTCATCAAATTGTTTTAGCCACGAAGTCATAATCTCTGTTGTCATCCAGGCCTTTTTATTACACTCCCATTTTAAAGGAAGTTTGTTGATGTGCGATCCTTTAAAGCAACGAGGGTTTTTATTTTTCCCGATGATTAACGGATCCTCCTTGTCTCCTTCCATGTTTGCGCAAAATAAAATTGTCAATCTTTGTTTGGGGTTTTTTTACCCGTACATTTATCGCCTTTGAGAGAAAACGTTTTGTTCGGCATTGCAAGATAAAACAGTCCAGTTTCGTCAGCATTGTACACATCTTTTGATAAGTAGTTCTTCAATATCAATTTTAACTTTGTTTTCCATGCTTCAACACTGATCAGGTCGACATCAGCTGATTCCCCGCAAACGGTTTTAAAGCTTATTTCATGTCTTCGACAAAATTTTTCAAGCCATTCATTTGAAGCTTTAAAACTCAAAAGTTTCAAATTTTGGGCTGCTTCCACTGCTTTTTCTTTTAATAAAGGTCCAAATATGGTGATGTTTCTATTTCTCGCTTTACAGAATCCTTCGGTTTTACGAAATTTTCTCTTTTGCTCTAGATTGGAATTTTCTTCAAACAACTTTTGTGGGATTTATTTTTTAAAATGTCGTTTCAATTGGCCGCTTCTAGAGGTGACCGTTTTTTAAAGGTGGTCGAAAATAGAGGGTTTACTGTATAAATTAATAAAAAAGTAGTTTTTTAAAATAACTTATGTATACTTAGAGGTTCAAATAGAAGGCGATATTACTATTTATATGTGTACAAAATTTCATGAAACTCAGTCAAGTAGTTTATTATTTATCGTGCTTATAAAGTGTAAATATATTGATTTGAGAAAAAACTCGTTAAAGTTTCAAGTCGTAAAAACAAATTTTTTTCAATTACAAATAACTTGTTGACTAGTCTGCAATACCCGGACCATATAACAGACCTTCAGCTTCTTCATAAAATTTACTTTCGATCGCCAACTTGTCTTTTTGTGCTTTTCGAGCTTCTTTAAACAGAGATTCGTTACGTCGTTCCTGCCGAGTAATTCGATATTCGTCCCTTTGTTCAGAGTATATTTTGGCTTCCCTCCCAATAATTATATTTAATTTACTCATTATTTCCAAAATGCTACTGTGTCCTTCATTAAATAAACTAGCCGCAATATGTGTACTAATTTCCACTATTTTTAAGCTTTTTAATCGCCAAATAGTGGAGTTGAAACTTTCATTGGCATTTTGAGTGTGGCCCCCCAAACATCTTATTAATAAATTTTCTCGGGATAAATCTTCATAAATTGAATATATGTGTTTCTGAGTATCTGGATGCAATGGCGTTGGATGCTTCATCAAGGAATCCGACCCATTTGATTTAGCTTTTTCCACTCGCACTAACTCTCGGATCCTGACGGACAATATTGGTGATTTGGATGTTCATTTGTAACTTCATAGAATCAAGAGGTTAAACAAGATATTGCTATAAAAATAATCGATTTTTTTGATCACGTGATCATGCGTGAGTTACTTTAATCACGCGTGAGTCACGTGGTTCATATGTATGGTAGTAGGGAAAATACGCTATTTTAACGGAAGTAGTTAGAATTTCGCTTTAAAATTTTGCTATCACATTCTTAAGATGTTCAGATAACTTTTTATGGAAAAAAAATATCCATAAAAAGAATTACCCCTCTTAAGTGATCGATGTTCTCCTGGGGTATCTCGTTCCATGCAACCTCTAGATGGTGTCGAAGGTCATCCAGATTCTCAGGAGGCCTGGGTACTTGTCTTAGTCGCCAACCCATCATATCCCAGACATGTTTAATTGGCGACAAGTCCGATGACCGTACAGGCCAGGGCAAAATCTGCAATCCAACCTGCTCCAGGAACCTTCTTGTAACCACAGCAGTATGGGGTCTTGCATTATCCTGTTGTGTGGCATTCTGCAACGTCTTCATGAAACCGGTGTTGGTACCTAACACCGGTTCCAGAACGTTATCGATGTAACGACATGTAAAGGTCTTTGCCCACTACACCCTTCCATACTAGGACCATAACAGGAACGTGTCAAGCACGTAAGAAAACGTTCCGAACACTACTATGCCCACTGCAATGGACCAACAGCGTTCTATTCTCGTATGAAAGGCGTATTATGCCCGTGTATGCAAACTGTAGATGCCCCGTTCGGATCTCGTTTAGTTACAGTATAAAGTAAATCAGTAGTCTCTAGTAAGTTTTTGCTGTTGCGCCTACCTGCGGATAGTATCAAAAAAGCGACGGTATGGCTATTAGAAAGTTATCTATCAGACGATTGGCAATGATTGGCCATTATTTTGGACGAGGAAGAAGAAGTAACGCAAAAACAGCGACGATGGTACTGGATTCACGATGCTCTAAAAGAATGAAAAGCTGAGTGAGAATACTGCACATTATTTAGACACTTAATTGGTGATGAAGAAAAATTTTTTCAGTACTTTCGAATGTCATCATTTCAAATTTCCCTCCAGGCTCTCTCTTTCCTTTGAGTATCCATATCAATTTTGGATGTTGAAGGTTATATAAAAATTCGTATTTACGAACACATTTCATTAGTTTTTCGTCCTCCATATTTAACAACTTGCTGAACCTGCTGCAGTGTTCAAGCGCGAAAGGAATAGTAAAACAGATGTTTGCGTAACCACGCGGTTGGGCAGCCTATGCACATCGGTGCGTGCCATGCACGGAACGTTTCGGCACCTGCAAAATATTCCTCCCTGGGAATTGCTGCCGGGTCGGGCATGGCACGGTACGGCGTTAGTCGGTGCCGGAACGGTCCAGTGGACATTGTCTCATGATAATTCATACAAAGAATATTTTTTTGCATGTGTCGATACGGTTACGCTCATAGTATGATACGGTGTAGTGGGCAAACACCCTCTTCCAGCACATATCAGCCCTCAAACTATAACCCCAGGTGTTAAGGCTGTGTGTCGGACACACAGCCCTGTTAAGGCTGTGTGTCATTTGGACGAACTCCAAATGACGTCTTTCCCCGCGATGTCGCACCCTTCTACGACTATCATTCATCCATAAACAAAACCTTGATTCATCACTGAAGATGATGTCATTCTATTGATGAACCCACCCTTGTCGTTCTTGACACCATGCAAGTCTGGCTGCTTTATGTGGAGGTGTTAATGGAAGCCGAAGATAAGGACGGTATGAATGAAGCCCAAAGGAAGAAACTCTTCTGTAAACAGTTGAAATCGACAAGTGTCCGTTCAAAGCTCTCGTCCAATCCACAGCAATTGACCTTGTTGCTTGAAATCGATCCCTGGTAGCCATCCGCCTAAGGACTCGGTCTTCACGTGCGTTGCTTCTTCGGAAGGGTCTTCCAGCAGGACAGCGCATCTGAATACCTTCTTCTGACCATAAAGTCCATATCCAAGCAACTGTAGTGTGGTCTCGATTCAGCCTTCTCCCAATCTCTCGAAATGCGAGACCCACCTCTCTCATATCAAAATTTCGACGACCGACGTCGCATTGGGGGCATTGCAAGGCGTCTACTTGACAGTTTGACAATCAAATTAACTTACAGTGCTAGGAAGAAAATATTGAAAGTTGAGTTCTTTCGGCGGAAACTTTCATCGTTTCTTAGTTGATAATAAAGCATTATTTTACCGAAGTTTCAAAGTTGTAGTTCAAATTTTAGACATTTCATATGAAAGTGAGCCTATTAAATAATAAATTAAATAATTTAATAAATTATTATTTGATAGAAATGAAAAGAGGGTTTTAATGCATTCGACTTCGTGTCTTCGAGGAACCATGGAATACTCATCAGGATTGTGGTTTGTTTTTGATGAAATGTCAAAACTTGGGAATTTGTGCAATTTAAAAGGAGTTACTGCTGTTACTCCATTAACTGTAAGCTAATTATTGGTATTAGACACCCAAATAGAACTAAAACAACTTTTTCTATTTAAAAATTAGATTGTTTTAACCGCTGGTTCAACTTTGCGATTTGATCCGGAATCGTCAATAATGGAAATCGATGATTCTTTAAACGTGAACTTGGGTGGCGATGTAGTGTGGAAATTTCGACTTGCTTTAAACGACATGATTCAACGTCACGTCACGCAACCATCTGCTAAAACTACAAAATTCGAAATGGATCTTCTCGGACTTTTTAATTATGTTCTTGTAGGCGAAGAGTCTTATTTTAATCTTGTTCAACCGTTTGAATTTGGAAAAAGGCCACGACTCCCACCAGGAAGCAATGGATATCTGCATTTTAACACAAACGGCGAATCATCGAACGACTTCGATCCAAATATGGAACCTAATTTCGGTGATAATGTTGAAAGGAATCAGCAGGTTCTTAAAAGAAATTTTAATGGAATTCCAAATGATGCTGATGATAATCACGATCATCAAAGTGGTAGTTCGAAACAATACCAACCTTGTTTGAAAACTGGTTCTTCTAAACGACAAGGTTGCGGACCACATTCAAAACAGCCTGAATTGAGTCATACCAGCGGGAATGGAGCAAACGTTCCAAGCACATCTCAAGATGGTGTTTTTAGCGATCATCGCCGTTTTGGTATTCCAACGAATGTGTTGATTGATATGACAGCGACTGGTCCTATATCGTTTGGTCCGTCGTCAATATTTTATGTTATCCGTCCATTGGAATTGAGCAATATCATGATCAGTTTATCGCAAGGAACTTGGAATTTCGCCCCGCAAACTGAGCGGAAGGTTTTTAGGAGCTTCTTGGTATATATAATTAAATTTGATTTCATTTATTAATTAATTGTACTTTTTTTTTGTAACCTAGGAAAATCAAAAGACTTTTCTTCTATACAACGTTCGGGGAACTTCGGAATTTCAAGCTTTAGCCCAATTAATGTCTACCAATGACGGTCAATATAACACACCTGCCAAAATTAATTGGTTAACTACACAAGGAGTTACATACGATCAAATCAGGTGAGTTTCCTATTAAATATATTGATAATTTGTTATTGTTTGAATAATTTTAGGGGATTTTTTCCAAATGGGATCAATTATTTCGTGGATGGGTATCAAATTAGTAGGGAGATTGGCATAAAAATAGCCACGTTGATGATGGAACGTAACGATCAACCTAACGTTTTCGCACGTCCAATTTTGGGTAGGGGTCTTGATTTTTAAGAATAATTTTTAAAGCAAATCTTTTTATTACCTCATCTTATCCGAACAATATTCTTTTTTCCAAACACTTCTTTTAGAATTTTCTCATTTTGATCGCATTTCTTTTAAAATTATTTATCTACGATGTTCGTACAGTTCCTTTAACAAAAAACATTTTAATAAATTATCCTTTTCTATGTTAGCTTAATAATTGTTACGGTTTACTTATTTTTAACTTTATTTTTTTGCATTTTTTTTGTGCATGTAGTTTATGTCGTATTGTAAATGTGTTTATTAATGTGTTAAATCCTGATCACTCCACATCATCTCCGCACCATTATCCACATCCGATTATGAAATAAGAAGATTAATTTATTTATTAAGAAGTAACAGATAAGTTAGAATTAATTTAGTATTAACGTTAATTAATGTTATTACTTTCTTGTAAGTATTAAGTTTTCTTAAAACTCCAGTTGCTTAACTAATATGTTTTCTTTTTTGGGTGATTTTTTCAGAGTTTCCTGAAAGAAGGAGTGGAGGTTATAAGAAACCACGTTGGAGAGGTGGATGGAGAGGAAGGAGAAATAATCATCAGTGGTAATTTTTGTTATTTGTTGAATTAACTATTAAAAAATGACTTTTATGTTTTATTAGTGTTTATTTATTGATTAAAAAATACTTTCTGATAAAAACTAATTTCTTACTTACAAAATTTATCACATTTAATAAAATTTCCTTTATAAGTGTTTACAGGTACACAAGATATCGAATATTACAGTAATTAATCTCCTCAATCACCTTTTAGTGTTTGAAAACTTTGAAACATACTTGAAACAATTTGAAGCACTTAACTTCATATTAAATCACTTTCTGTTAGCAGTCAATTAAATAATGTCCATAACTATAACAACCATTTTCTGAGTCAGTTCTTTTTGCAATTCCCTACTGGGAATTTCATATAACGTGCAATATATGAATGCAGTAACCATAGTTACGAAACTACTATACGCTTGCACTGTGCCATTGGGTAGTTTTGCATAAGAAAAGTTTTACTTGGAAAAAGATGAGCCGCACGTCTCTCAAGACGGCTAAACCCAATGATTCTAGTTCTAGGTCTTGTGTTAGTTCTAGTGAAAGTGGAATACTAGAACTAACACTAGAACTAGAAACATTCGGATTTAGTCGCACGTCTCTCAAGACGGCTAAACCCGAATGATTCTAGTTCCAGGTCTTGTGTTAGTTCTAGTGATAGTGCTAGTGCAATACTAGAACTAACACTAGACCGAGAACTAGGAACATTCGGATTTAGCCGCACGTCTCTCAAGATGGCTAAACCCGAATGATTCTAGTTCTAGGTCTTGTGTTAGTTTTAGTGACAGTGAAATGCTAGAACTAACACTAGACTTAGAACTAGAAACATTCGGGTTTAGCCGCACGTCTCTCAAGACGGCTAAACCTGAATGATTCTAGTTCTAGGTCTTGTGTTAGTTTTAGTGATGGTGGAATGCTAGAACTAACACTAGACTTAGAACTAGAAACATTCGGGTTTATACGCACGTCTCTCAAGACGGCTAAACCCGAATGATTCTAGTTCTAGGTCTTCTGTTAGTTCTAGTGATAGTGCAATACTAGAACTCACACTAGACCGAGAACTAGAAACATTCGGATTTAGCCGCACGTCTCTCAAGACGGCTAAACCCGAATGATTCTAGTTCTAGGTCTTGTGTTAGTTTTAGTGATAGTGTAATGCTAGAACTAGTACTAGACTTAGAACTAGAAACATTTGGGTTTAGCCGCACGTGTCTCAAGACGGCTAAATCCGAATGATTCTAGTTCTAGGTCTTGTGTTAGTTCTAGTGATTATTATTTTATTATTATTATTGCTGCCGGGCTGAGGAGAGCGGCCCCTCTCGTTACCGCGACCTATAAGATCTATTGTAACTTTAGCCCTCCAAAGATTTAGGGTAAATGTAGGTTCTTAATGAACCTTAGTATTGTCCTGAGGTCTTGAACCTTTATGTCGGTAGGTAACAGGGGAGTTTTACCGAAGACGTTGTGCCTTAGACGGCCTCTGGCGACGCAATTGCACAGTATATGTTCAGCAGTTTCTGACTCGTCGTTGCATAGTCGACAAGTTTGATCCTCAGCTTGTCCAATATGGAAGAGGTGGTATTTTAGGGGCACATGGCCGATTAGGTAGCCTGAAAGCGTTCTTAGATCCCCTTTGCTGTGGCATAAAACCTCTTTGGTTTTGTTTTGCGACGGAGTTATCATACTCTTCGCTTGTCTGTGACCTGGAAGTTCCTTCCAGCGTAAGGCTATCTTTGAAGCCTCCCAGTTGTTGATTATTTGTTTTAGGTGGCTTTTTTGTAGTCCACATCCAGGTTGGGGTCCAATGAAGGGCGTGTTTGCTGCCTCTTTGGCCAGCTTGTCGGCCTTCTCATTGCCCTCAATGTTGCTGTGACCTGAAACCCACCATAGGGTAACATCATTGCCCCTAGCGAGTTCTCTCAGGTTGTTGGTACACTCTCTGATCAGTGCGGAGCCACACGTGTAGGCCTGAATTGCCTTTAAGGCGGCCCGACTGTCTGTGAAAATGTTTATGGATGCACCTTTTTGTCCCTTCTGTAGGTTCAAAGCGGTGCAGAAGTTTATAGCAAGAACTTCTGCTTGGAAAATTGTTAAGTCCGAGCTGAGGGGCAATTTGATGTGGCTATTTGGTCCACTGATGCCCATGCCTACTCCAGATCTTACTGTCTTTGAAGCATCGGTGTACCAGGCTAGGGCTCCTCTTTTTAGTTGAGGCCCTCCCTTCTCCCAATCATCCCTGCTACTAAATATGACCTTATACGGTTGGTTGAAATTGTATTCCGTCGGTATGAGGTCCGTTTTAATTTCAATCAGGTGATTTAGACATGGGTCCTTGAGGATCTCGAGGTCTCCTCTGAGGTTACCCTGCATCAACTTGAGTGAAGAAACTGTTTTCAGTGATAAGGCACTTAAGGCTGCTTTCTTTTGTATATATATGTGGAGCGGTGTGAGACCGAGTAGGGCTTCCAAAGCAGCCGTCGGACAGGATCTCATTGCACCCGTTATGTTAAGACATGCTAACCGCTGGATTTGTGCCAGCTGTTGTTGAGCTGTCTTATGTTTTGTTTTTGGCCACCAAACCAATGAGGCGTAGGCGACCATGGGTCTGATTATTGCTACGTAGGCCCAATGAGCCATTCGTGGTTTGAGACCCCAGTTCCTTCCTAGGAGCCTGCGGCAGATCTGGTTTGCCATGATGGCCTTTTTCCTCACCTTATCTAAGTGTGAGTTCCAGTTTAGTTTACTGTCAAGTATTACCCCTAGGTATTTAGTTTCTGTTTTGAGGTTAATAGTTCTGCTTTCAATGAAGGGTGCTTTTATTTGTAGCTTCCTTCTCCGAGTGAAAGGGAGTATTTCGATTTTATTGGGATTGATGCTAAGCCCATTGCTTCTGCACCAAGTACTGGTGAGTAGTAGGGCTTTCTGCATTAGCTGAGTTATGATTGAATCATATTTACCTCGGATTGTGATTACCAGGTCATCAGCATACCCTTGTATCTTAAATCCGTTTTTAGTTAGGATGTTCATCAAGTCATCAACTACCAGGCACCATAATAAGTTCTAGGTCTAGTGTTAGTTCTAGTTTTATTTCAATAAAAATATGCAACATAGTGATATATACCTACTAGTCACTTGAACTAACATTAGAACTAGAAACATTCAGACATGTTGCATTTTATGTGGGACAAATTTTCTTGTTTAGAGTCTTTTACTTCCAACTTCTAAGTCAGTTAAGCATTAAAAGAGCAAATTTTCCATTATTACAGTTAATTATCTTCTCTTGATTGTTGTAGTCTTCCATTAAAAAAAAAGCATAAAAACAATTACGTTTGTTTATTTCGCCAATTTAAATTACAATAACACTTATTTATTATGATAATTGTTTACAGTTCATTTCGACTTACTTAAAACACTACATATTATCTAAAATAGCGAAAGTAGAAAAAGAACTTCACCAAAAAGCCCCCTTCTTGGCACCATTTCCCGTTTTAATTCAATCACTGTCATCGTCATTTCTTGCCCTATTCAACGGCCTTCTACTTTCATCTTCGGAACCATAAATAACATCTTCGTCGGAATCATTAATCATCGAAAAGGTTGGGTTATCTTTAGTTATAATTGATTCTAAAACGATTTTTTTAAATCAATCGATTACAAAATGAGATTTTTAATGTTTACCTTGAATGGTTTTAGTATTTGGAGAATAAACATAGGTCATGGCGTAAACGTAGAAATTTAATAAACCGTAAAAAGACATGAATTGAACGGAACTGTTGTAATGGGTGGACAATTGGGCGACGAAGTTATCTTCCAAAACTCCGATTCCAAATCTTAAAACTGTTATTGTTAAGCTTATCGATAAAACCACCAACATTAGTAGTGTCAAAAATTTTAATCTCATATCGAAAAATGGCATTGATCTTAATTCACTATAAGCTCTTAGTAGTAACAATAGTAAATAGGCGATGTAAATTCCGCAAAATGTAAAAAAGATTACTTTTAATGTCTAAAACAAAACATAATGGCACTGATTTATTTAAATAATCAACGTAAGAAAGCAGATGTGTAAAATAACACATTTTCTAAATCGAGTAAGTAAGATGTTTATATTTTAATTCATAAATTTGTTTCTGATTTTCTGTGATTAGTTATGTAAAATTAATGGAGCAACAGAAGTACAAAAAGGAGGCAAAAATGGATTACATTGCAACCAGAATATGTCATTTTACTCATCTTTTTCTTAAATAGATATAATTGATAAACATGAATCAATAATTATTTCATTTAATTAAGTGGAGTGGTCTATACTCAACTGATACAGACGACTTCCATATACAGGTACGTTTAAATACACTTAACCGCAAAATTAACGCACCCTTTATATATTTCGATTTATTATAATTAAAGTCAAAATTATCATACATTTTGTAAAACATATTAAAAATAGAATACATAAACAGAATTATTTCGATAATAACGATAAGTTTGACTTAAATGAATTGTAGGAAATAAACGAAAACTAAAAGTAAAAAATATCATGTAAAATGATCATTATTGTTACGAACACAAAGAACTTCTTTTGAAGAAATTCTAAGTTTATTGTGCCACATAAAAAATATTAACACTCGTCAGGTACATACATTGCAAAGCAAAAAAGTAAAGAACAAACTTATAAAATATTTAAAGTACACATAAGACGTACACAGGTTCTATTTTTGAGATAAGAATCAATTAGGTTTATACTTTTTGTATCAAAATTATACTCTCGCAGTTTGTGGTGAAGTTTTATGTTGGACGCAGTCAAAAGCCTTGCTCAAATCGCAGAAGGTGCCAATCATATGTTTGCCACTCTCAAAGCATTCGGCTGCATATTCAACAAACTTGGCTATTGAATCTGTGGTATTTTTTTCCTGGTCTAAAGCCGAATTGGGATGGTGTAAATAGATTATTATTTTCAAAAAAAGCAGTTATTCTGTTTTTTAATATCTTTTCAAAGATCTTTGAGAAAATGGGTAGCAACGAGATTGGGCGATAATTTTCAATGCAGTTGTGGTCACCTTTTTTGTATATTGGCACGACTAGAGCTGTTTTTAATTGATCTGGAAATGTACCATCTATTAAAAGATTAATTATTTTTGTTAATGGAATTGTTATTAACTCTTTTATAACTTTTACTAAACTTACATTAAGACCATATATCAGTAACGAGTGTTACCACCTCTGGCTGTTATTGTAGCCTGACATCGTTGTGACATACTTTCAATTAGACATCTGATGGTTTCTTGGGGGATATCTTCCCATACGCGAATAAGACTTTGTCGCAGCTCGTCTAAGCTGTTAGGTGGTGGATGCTGACTTCTAAACCTCCGTCGCATTATGTCCCAAAGATGCTCGATTGGGTTCAAGTCTGGACTACAGGCTGGCCACTCGAGGACTTGAATATTAACATAATTTAAATATTCAGTAACTATATGTGCCGTATGTGGCCTCGCATTATCCTGCATAAAAATGAACCCATCGCCAATGTGAGGTGCAAAAGATATCACAAAAGGTTATAAAATGTCTGTTATGTATCTTTCAGAATTCAGACGTCCACCATCAATGATAAAAAGTCCCGTGCAAGCTGTTACCCATACCATCACTGAACCGCCTCCGTATAATGTGGTTTCTCGAATGTTCCAAATGAAATGTTTCATTTGGCCTTCTGTACACTCTTGGACGACGATCAGAACTTACAAGGCAAAACCGTGACTCATCCATTAATAACACCTGGTCCTAATGATGGATTTCGCAATCCGCGTGACTTCTTGCAAAAGCCAATCTGTTTCTTCGGTGATTTGCAGATAATCTGAGATCAGTAGCTGCTGCCCGAGGTCGTAAATTTTGAGTACAAAGTCTTCTTCTTATGGTATCTTAACTAACAGCAGTGCCATAAACCTCGCTTAGTTGTATTTGGAGGCTTCGAGCGGTAGTGAACCGTTTCCTAAGTGCTCGAAGCATCAAAAATCCTCCACCGCATTTGTAACTCGTGGCCTGCCTTGGTCACGTCGTCTAGCATAATCGTTGGTCTCTAAAAATCTCTGCAGAACCCTACCGACCGTTGTATGAGCCACGCCAAACCTTCTACCCAGTTCGCGATTTATTAGTCATTGGACAAAGTTACAATTTGAACACATTCATCACGATTTAAATTTCATCTAGCACGCTCCATTATGTATTGCACGAATACCAATTGATAAGATAATTGGTAAAACAATTAAAAAGCAATGCCTACTTTTATTTTAGAAGTGAGGCTTATTTACTTAAAAAATTTCAAAATTAAATAAAGAAGACGGACAAATCCTATACAAAAGGCGTAATAATGAACAAATTATTATAAATGATATTAATAAATCGGAAATATATAATATTTCTCGAAATAAAACTAAAAGTCGGAGTGGTGCGTTAATTTTGCGGTTAAGTGTTACAATATTTTCTCTTTATATACTTTGTATATGTGAGTGAAATAATCTGAATCGGAATAAAATAATTATTGATTAGGGTAAACCATACAGTTATTGGACAGTTAAGGGATTTTTTCTTAAATGATTCTTTCTTAAAAAATAGGGATGTAAGGGAAACGCAAATTTGCGTTTCTTACATAATTTCTCCGCATATTTTACATGAATGTAGTTACTTATCTGATTTCGTAGATAATACACCAATTACATTTTTAATTATTTATTGCAAAAAAGTACAAATAGTCATTGGGCGGTAATGTTACAGTTATTGGACATACAGTGTGTCCGTAAAGTAAGGGATACAGGCGATAAAATCATAATAAACGGTTTATGGAGAAATCTTTCCGTCATTTTTAAACGAGTTATGGCGTCATCGATATTTTTTTATAATGGCAATCCCCCATTTTTATTACGGAATATGAAAGAGGATTTTTTTCTGAATCTAGTACAGTCAATATTAATATTAGTTACATAAGAAAAATTTCGAGAAAAGTTACTTTAAAGTTTAATTACTTCAAATTTGTATAATGATAAAAATAGCAGTAGCCATGAGTAACTATGGCAACCATTTATTCTAAACAATTCCCTGAGTGTCAAAAACTGATTTAGTAAGCTTCTTGAAGTTTTGGCGCGCCATCTTGTTGGAATAACTGCCGTTGGAATTGAGTTGTGTCAACATTATCGGGATGGAAGGAATGACATCGCTTTGAAAAAATTTAAACATTTCTTTCCACTTAAGGTTTCCTCAAATCTTTTGCGGATATTGGGTGTGCGACTTTCTTGGCTTTTGGATTTTGGGTAACGCAATACCGACAACTTTGTCTATTTACTTGTCCACTCAATGTAAATGTCCCTTCGTCGAAAAAATAGCCAAGTAGTTTATAATGATTTATAATGCCTATATCCGTTACTTTACGGACACACTGTATGTTAATTATAATACATTACTGTTGAAACGTGATTATACACACAATACGCTTATTTAGGATAAATTTTTTCATCTGCATCCAATCCTTCAAGTTATATTTTGTCGCCTTGCTGTTGTTTCTTGTCTTACTGATTTTGCAAGGATCATTATTAATGTTCTTATCCTGGCCAGTTTCAAGTTGTTAAAATTTGTCTGTATTTAATAAGTCTTCATCACAGGAGTTCTTATAAAGTTCATTTTCTGGGCTCATCGCCTCTTCGCCGTAACAATTATGGCATAGATAAGTATAGTCGTCATCAGGATATGAATTCGATGAGATTTTGGAATTTATTTCATATGGAAACTATGTTTAGATTCCTCACACTTCAAGTTGGTCTTATTTTGACACGTTTTTCCGTAAACAAAACGTTTGAGTTTAGTATCTTTTTATGTCTTCTTTTCTCCTCTTTTTATCGTTCTGTTTCTATCTGTAATGTAATATTCTTTTTTGATGAAGTCTGTTTAATATTGTACACATTTTTTTTGCTCCTTTTTCCACATAGACCTTCCCTATGGACGGACATATACAGGGTCATCCACGACGACCATTCATTAGAACTTTACGGGGTTCTAGCTAAAACAAAAATTTGAAAATTCAGATTTAAGTATTATTAATTGCGTTCTCTTCGACTAAAATATTTTCAGATTTCTAACACTTCCGGTTATACCGGAAGTCGACACCTACTTTATTTTTTTAAATGGAACACCCTATATATTTTTACATATTTGGATTTGTCTGTTTTCAAGGTTTATGAATAACTTTACTTTTTCGAAATTTGGAAATACCATAACTTCATTTTTTTAAATGGCACCCCCCATATTTTATTACTTAGTCGTCTTGGGTGTCTCATTTTACATCTTTTATATCCCATATGTCCTATACCTAACATTTATAGTTTGGAAGATAATTAGGGTTTTTTGAAAAATGCACACATATCATATCGATATTTAACCTAGTGTGCCATGAATAGCTAGTGTGACCTAGTGTATAACCATATGAAGTGGCCTTTTGAAAATTTGCAGACTTCTGATGTTTGATGCCAGCTTTTTAATCAAATATTTTCAGGTTCCGGGTACTTGCGGTTACACCGGAAGAGGTGACAACTTTCATATTTCAAATGGAACACCCTGTATTTCATTACATTTTTGAAATTTTTGTTCAATTTTTTTAGGCCATTTGTATGTTGCAGCCGACACGTATATGGCATTATTTGGTTACACTCTCCATAAATTATTATCAAATTCAAATAATCCTCATTACTAAATTCCAAATATGGCATTTCTTAAGAACAGATCACTACAAAAAGTAACCTAGTCATCACACCAACAGAAATAAACCATAGCTTTAGCAAATGTCAAACTGTTTACTCTTTCCTTACTGATCCTCTGATAATACATAATCACAACAACATTCCACAACACCAAATTTTTTTTCCGGCGGTAAACTAGATGATTTATAAATTATAAAAAGTAACGTTGTAGTTGACATTTTTGATTGAAAAATGTAATAAAACTCAGGGTGTTCCATTTGAAATATGAAAATTGTCACCTCTTCCGGTGTAACCACAAGTACCCGGAACCTGAAAATACTTTAGTTAAAAAGCTGGCATCAAACATCACAAGTCTACAAATTTTCAAACTTCCACTTCATCCGGTCATTCACTACATGACGGTATTCATGAGACACTAGGTTAAATATCGATGTGTGTGTATTTTTCAAAAAACTCTAATTATCTTCCAAACTATAAATGTTAGGTATAGGACATATCGGATATAAAAGATGTAAAAAGAGACACCGAAGACGACTAAGTAATAAAATATGGGGGGTGCCATTTAAAAAAATGAAGTTATGGTACTTCCAAGCATCGAAAAGTTATCGTGCCATAGTAAAGTGACCAAACGTTCTAGACAGCCATACTCGGTACCAAAACATACTCCATCATGTTGCTTAAGCATCTTCTGAATCCTAAATTGATATCCCAAAAATCGAGTGTTCTCTGATTTTTTGAACAAATGTCTGCTAGAGCAGATTTTTCTAGAAAAATTCGAATAACTCGAGAACGGCCGAATCAAATTGCAAAAAGTAAAGTTATTCATAAACCTTGAAAACAGACAAATCCAAATTTGTAAAAATATAGGGTGTTCCATTTAAAAAAATAAAGTAGGTGGCGACTTCCGGTATAACCGGAAGTGCTAGAAATCTGAAAATATTTTAGTCGAAGAGAACGCAGTTGATAATACTTAAATCTGAATTTTCAAATTTTAATTTTGGCCAGAACCCTGTAAAGTTCTAATGGACGGTCGTCGTGGATGACCCTGTATTAAAACTTGTTTCATCGCTATTAAAAATATTCTATTAGGATCTTTTAATACAGTTTCTAAATTTTTCTTTTTTATGCATCCCTCTATCTCTTCAAACCATTTTCTTATGTCGTTTTCTGACACGCAACTGCTTGCGGCCATTACTCTTTTTGAGATCCTAAATGTAATATCAGGATGACATTGTCACCAAGTACGAATTGAGCGCCGTTCGATCTGCTTGGCCATTGGTCGTCAACCCTACCTACGGATCGGACGGTCGCCAACCAACCACAACGCCCGGTTGATAGGGTTTTACCCAAGGGCGCCTATTTAAGGCGGCCGGGTTTCCATCAGCGGGAAATTCCAACCGAACTCCGAAGCGACAACAGCAGCGACAACGATAACAGCGACAACAAGCCAGCACTTCAACCGCCAATTCGAAGACGACCCCTTTCGTCTTAAAAAAAACTTTTGAGGGTTTTTTTTTGTACATATTTTGTAAATAAATTATTTCGTTTTATTCAACAACTGTTGTTTCTTCTTCGGCGCAATCCATCCCCCGTAACAATTGGCGCCCAACGTATGGCCCGATAATGCCAAAAGGACCAACAACGAGAAGCCGTTCATTGTCGACACGGCCATATCCGACGAAGGAAGATTTGGCAAGCTCTTCAGAAGAAGAGGGGCCCACCCAACCGATTAAAGAAGAGAAGAAAGGAAAAGAATCCCAAACGCAGAAGATGGGGAAGACTACCGAAGAACCGAAACAAGACAGTGCGACCGTTCAGACACAGGTTTGCGCCCTGTCAAAGTTATTGGCCGAACATGTCTGCATCCCAAAAGCCGAGCCCCCGTGCTTCACCGGCGATTCCTTGGAGGATCCTGCAGAATTCATCAAGGTAATAAAGACATATTTCACTGACACCGGCATTCCATCAGCGGAACAAACAAAGAAAGCGACCAGTTTTCTTCGAGAAGATGCCGCTGTGTGGTGGAGTGCATTCGATGATTTGGAGATGTCCTTCGCGGAATTTCACCAAGCGCTGTTGGAAAGGTTCAACAGTCCGCAAATATTGGCACAAGTCAACGGCCAATATTTCAGCCGCCATCAGCAGACTGATGAATCGGTGCAGGCGTTTTTGAAACGCAAACACCTGCAAGCCCGTCGTCTGCACCGAAAACCGGACGACGACATTGGAATGATGGTTGCCCTGCTGCTACCTCAGCTACAGCTGCACCTGTCCCCCACGCCGGCCAATATACACGAGTTGCGACACAAAGCAATTCGCACGGAGGCGCTTCTGAAGAAGTCGGGCCTCCTCAAACAACCCACAACACCATCTCCAAAGGGTAAGAAGACTCCTGAAGGGGACAACGAGGACCCCAAGAAGAAGGTGCCCCGATGCTGGTACTGCCCCGGGTACCATTGGAACCGTGACTGTCCCCTACAACGCAGCACCGGTTCGGGAAACGAAACGGCGGCCGTTCGCCCAGGACAACCCGGACGGCCGCAGTAATCTCCACATTGGAGGAACCTGGTTGCTCCAGCCGCTCAACTGTAATACTCGAGGTAGCAGGAAGGCGCAGCCTAGCTCTCCTGGATTCCGGCTCGACAAGCAACTTCGTCAGCTCAAGAGCCGTCGCGTCTTATAAACCGCTGGGAGACACTTACGCCACCCAAGCGGACCCGAATGCCCAGCTGCCCATCCTCGGGAAGGCCGAAATCGAGTTCACCATCGGTGGACTCCAGTGCACCCAGCAGTTTTTGGTGGTTCCCCGACTCAGCACCCCGTTTGTTTTTGGGGATCCCTGGTTCCGCGACCAAGGGGTGATCCTCGATTTCCAACGAGGCTGTTTTCACTTCGGGAAAGAGAAGAGGACCACGATGTACTTCCGACGGGGCAACTCCACTGCGCCACTGCCCGCTCTGGACGTCAGTACTATCCGTCACCAATTTCCGGACAAACACAAAGAGGCTTTTTTAACGACGCTTCGTGCCTTCCCCGACGTGTTTACCGACTCCCATAAGAGTACCACAGGGGCAACTCAGCACAAACTGGAGCTCACCGAAGGAGCAAGGCCGTTTCGACTACCACCATACCGCTGCTCCTATACCAAAAAGGAATTTATCGCCCGTGAAGTAGAGAAGATGGTCAACAGCCAGCGGCAGGACGGGCCGAGAGAAGAAGACGAGCGCACAGGAACGAGCACCGATACCGCCAGCGATACACTGGGGCTGTACCACCACCCAGGCGGTTCCTGCCAAGGCAGCTCGTAATGGAGCGGGCTCATGTGGCGACGCCGTTTGGTCCTCGTTGGATAGGACCCCACATGGTTATAGAGGAGGCCGGACCTACAACGTACTGGATCCGCAGACACCAGACTGCAGAGCCCAGCAAAGGCCACATCAACGACCTACGTCTGGCTCCTCCACCACATCGACACCCACCTGCGCAGCCCGAACCAGCGCCTTGCGGGAGGGGGTGTCACCAAGTACGAATTGAGCGCCGTTCGACCTGCTTGGCCATTGGTCGTCAACCCTACCTACGGATCGGACGGTCGCCAACCAACCACAACGCCCGGTTGATAGGGTTTTACCCAAGGGCGCCTATTTAAGGCGGCCGGGTTTCCATCAGCGGTCAATTCCAACCGAACTCCGAAGCGACAACAACAGCGACAACAAGCCAGCACTTCAACCGCCAATTCGAAGACGACCCCTTTCGTCTTAAAAAAAAACTTTTGAGGGTTTTTTTTTGTACATATTTTGTAAATAAATTATTTTTTCTTCAAACGTCATTAAATGACAACTTTGTTGTCGTGTTTACTCGCGGTAGAAGTAAGTCATTGTTGCATAACGACGGTTGCTAAGATCAACATAGCAAAAAAGTACTTCAGCGTTATGGCGCTAAAGTAAATTTCACTTTAGCGCCATAACGTTGAAGAACATTTCACTTTAGCGCCGTATTATTTGCAACGTTTGAAGAAAAAATACTATGTTTTATTCGGAAGAGAAGCAGATTCGTTTGTGGCTGGTCCGTCATTGCCGGACTCACTTCGTTCGTCCGGCAAACTGTCGGACACGCCACAATTTTAACGGCTCATCTGTCATTAGCGACTCACTGCGTTCGTCGCTAAGCGACAGACCACGCCATAAAAAGCACTGCTTCTCTTCCATATAAAACAATATACTATCGTTTTATTCAACAACTGTTGTTTCTTCTTCGGCGCAATCCATCCCCCGTAACAACATAATATCAAATAATAAATGTTTGTTATTTGCAAAGGGATTTTTCCTTGGATTTTCTTTCAGAAAGTTCTGAACGCTCATTAATATAATATATTTTCTTTATTCCTAGGAAAACATCTATCAGCCATCTCCTTTATCTCCTTATTATTATGGTACACGGCCCAAAACTCTCTTTACGTCCTGAATGTTTGATTTTAAAATCAAGTGTTGATTTGGGCACATTATATTTGTTGGTAATATCTCTTAGAGAAGATTTACCTTTCTGCATTTCTTGAATCACCAACAACATGTGTCTGGGATCACATGATCGCATTTTGACCAGCTTTTATAAATAATAACTACGTTGCACCATTCTACAAACCATAAACTACATTTTGGAGTTGGGTAATAATCATAACTTACCTTAATGTTTCACAATTAAACTCACAAAAAAAACACAAACCTAGTCAAAACTTTTAGCAAAAAGCACCGACGATGTTCAGGTTAACTTAACACCTCAACTTTAAATCAGATTTCAGACTATGATACATAAACCTGCGCAAAGTTCTGGTTTTTAAAATAAATCTGTGCTGTCCAATAATTATATGATTTACCCTACATGATATTAAGAATAAAAGAAAATAATAATTTACATAATAACTTCCTGCATCGTTTATATGGCTATAAGTTGGATCTTTTAATTCATTACATTTTTCCCAAGTGGCCATAATTAGGGCACAAAGCCATAAAACACCGACGATGAAAAATTTTGGGAAATAAAACGACAAAATTCTTCGTTCGTTTTGTCGTAACCCATGATAAACGCACAACCAAAATAGTAAAAGTGCAGATAGAAATGTTGCTTGTGATAAGGCATCGATCATTCCGGGTATCCAAGAATTAATCAAAAATGTCATTGGGAATAGCGGATCTAAAAGTTTTATCCAAATTTTAGGTTCCTTTTAAATAAATTCAATTTTTTTTAACTTACTGTTATAAAATAGTAACAAAAATAATAAAATCGACATCCATTTCTGCTCGATAGACCAATCGAAAATAGCATAATTTTTTAATTTATAAATAAACCATGTCTAAAATCACAAAATGAATTATTTCGATGTATCTTGTTTCAAATTTTACTTACGGTTATAATAAACGTTGAAATTAAAAAGATAAATCGAAACCATATTTCGATTTGTGTAAAAGCTGGATTATAAGTTACAAACTAAAAATTAATTAAAATCAGTTTTAAATTCTTTGGTGTTTATAGTAACCAAAAAAATCTTACGTAAAACTTTAACTCCTTAATAGTATATCTATGATGAAACCATTCCAACCCAAAAAACCTCACCGTTATAATATAATGTGTATAATCCAAAAACCCCAAATGTAACACAATAAATTCATCGCAATACCGTTTATTACAACGTAAATGTCTCGTCCTATTCCTAGAATTATTCAAAATCGGAATTGGTTTATGATCCTGTGTTAAACCTTCAATTGTAACGCTTATTTGAAAACTTTTATCAAAAATTTCATCTAAAAAAATTACCAATTAAAAAGTATTAATTGACATTTAAATTTAATCACCATCAGTATTATCTGTAGCTAACTTCGCTATTAACCACATTTGTTGATTATAACTTGTCATAGCTGGTGATCTCATTGTAAAAGGACCTGTGGCCATCTCGGAAGGTGAAATAGTCTTATTTGTTGTATCACATGATGATTTAGCATCGCATTCGGTCGTTTTAGTGATAGGTGGACCTTAAATTTTATTAGAGTTAAATTTTGAAGTAACTTTGAATTTGTAGCCAACTTACCGGCTAATCCAATAAAAATTCCCAACCCTAAACATCCAAAAAATGCTATAAAAACCATGACAAATTCGCGTTTATGCATCGAATATAAACGCATTTGAACACTTCTAAAAAGGAAAACTTAATTATAAACATAAAAATGATTTTTTTTGATTACCTTTCACACCTATCATGGTGATAAGCCGGAGCTATATATTTATTAAATTCACTGAAAAGGTCACTAAATTGTGACAAAGAGTTTCTAATTTTTAGTCCTAAGCCCGCTGTGGGTAAATGATAAGAATATCCAAGTCCCATTCCGTCGATTTTTGACATTTTTTACCAAATTATAACACTTGGTTTAATTAACAATCACGATTTGATACAAATTCTTTCATATTTATAACAATTGTTGTGGAAAATTTGATACTTTACATCGGAAAATTAGTTCTTTTAACACAATTGTTGTTTTCTCGAACATAGCGACATCTAGGGAATGATTCAATTTATTGATCTGCGCATATTTATATCAAACTGATGCGCGAATTTTTTTTGAATGTCCCGCCAAAAGTATTTCTTTAATGTTCAAATTTGGACCTCAGAGCCAAACAGTATTAAGTGACATTTTTTAAATTTTACAAGAGAGCAATTTGAAGATTTTAAATGATGTTTTTCAAACCCATTATTCTTGTAATAGGAGAGCTTGGGTTATTATTTTCCCAGTTATAATTTTGGAAGATAACTAAAGCTGATAATAACAAAGCTCCTAGATTAATTTTTTTAAATAATTTTAAAATAATTGAGATACTTAATATTATTTGGTTCTAGCAATGGACTTAATATCTTTTGACTTAATACTCTATTTGGTGACTTAACACTGTTTAGCTCCTACTAATTTATAGATACGTGAGACTTGATACTTAATTATTGTTAAAAACTTATGATAGAACAATGCAAATTTGTATAATTGCAATTTTGTAATACAAAAATTAATTCATATCATTTATAACTATACTCAATTTTTTAATTCGGAGGAGTAAAATGAAAAGTTTTTATTGAACTAGAACTACCACTAGACCTAGAACTTCTAGTTTTACATTATCACTAGAACTAACACAAGACTTAGAACTAGAATCATTCGAGTTTAGCCGTCTTGAGAGACGTGCGGCTAAACAGGAATGTTTCTAGTTCTCGATCTAGTGTTAGTTCTAGTGGTAGTGGTAGCTAGTTAGCATAAGATATTACTATGTCGTATATTTTTATTGAACTAAAACTAGTACTAACACTAGCAGTAGATAGACCTAGAATTAGAAAGTTTCGGGTTTAGCCGTGCGTCTTCAGAAATACGAAAGAAAAAACACAAAAAACTTAACAAATTAGGAGAAAGGAAAAGAAAGGAAAAGGTTGAAAAACAGACAGAAATACATAGGTTTCATCCAAAACTGACACTACTTCCACAGTATTTGATAAAAAAAGAAGAAGAAATATTACAAAAAGGACTAAAATATGCCCCAAGAAACCAAATGGACCTACAAACGCTGTCAATGGAGATTCAAGCAGCAATATAAGGACATGAAAGAGAAAATATAATCAACAAAGATATTTAACTAATGCTAATAAAGGAAGAAAAGAATCGAGAACAGTTGCGAAGAAAGAGAGACAAGAAGGCAGAAGAAGAACACAACATTATCAAGAATATAAAACAGAAAATTAAAGATGATGATCTAATATTAACTCTAGCAGACAAAAATGTAGGAATGGTTATAATGAAAAAATAACAATACATAAAAAAGACAAAAGAGTTCGTAAATGAAAATAATTTTGAGAACATAAATAAAAATTTGAAGAAGTTTTACACTAGCACTACCACTAGAACTAACACTAGACCTACAACTAGAATCATTCGGGTTTAGCCGTCTTAAGAGACGTACGGCTAAACACTAGGGCGCTCTCAAACTAGAAATCTGAATGTTTTTAGGCGGCTGGCAACATCTCGAATTTTCCTAGTGTAATTTTTGCTTAAAATTGACCAATAGCAACCCTTCTTTTTGGCGCTTCTATTTGAAAATACTCCTCTGAATTAAAAAATAGAGTACAATTAATAATGGGTAACAAAAGGCAACAAAACACTTAAAATTATGAAATATTATTTAATGAGTGAGATCACTTCAAAATGTTGTAAACGAAAACTATCAATCTTAAAATTCAAGTAACACAAAGAATTAAAATAAAAATCATTGCATTTTTCAGTCGTCTTCCTTGAGATTACCATGTGAAAGATTTTTAAAGTATTCATCGAATCCGTTAGGTACCCATGTTAGTCACTTTTGCAAATCATTATACTTTTTAGTTGAAATAGGTTTTAGTGAAATAGTTTACTTTCTTATTAGTTTCAGCAGCAATAAGTTAGCTTGGGAATAACTTCCTTAGAATTAACGGTACTTTTATCTTTTCGTGTTAGTCTTTTAGTGGCTCTATTGAAATCAACTTCAAAATTTTTTTGATTAAAATCTGTTTTAAAATATAATACTCCAGGTGTTTCTCATAAAATTTCATAAGAACCACTTTAGATATGAAAAAGGTTTGATTATTTATAGTTTTTTTATTATTGTAAAAGTAAGATTCGTATTCTTCAAGTCCATGGTTTGCATTTCCGCTACTAAATTACAAAGTAAATATCGCATATTTGTCTTAAATAAGTTTAACCTAATTATTAATTTGATTTCTACAGGGATGTTATTCCAGTTTTTCACACATGAATACAAGGGACCTTTTTCATATAAATTTAACCTATGTTTAGGGAGCATGAAGATATGATTATGTCTAGTAACATATTGGTTTGTCTTAACAGATTGTTGAAAATAGTTTTTATGTTTGAAAACAAATATTGAGCATTCGAGGATGTAAATCGCCTATAATAAATCGTTGTCTACACGATTTATTATACTTAAGATTACATAACACTCTTATCGCTTTTTTCTGAAGTTTAAAGACATTACTGAACTGTACAGATGCTCCCCACGTAATTATTAAATATCTTAAATGTGATTCGATGTTACTAGAATAGAAAATCTTGGCAATCTTTTGGTAGTTGTATTTTTAATCGCTCTAAGACCAAATGTAGATTTTAATAGCTTATAACAGAGTTGTTCCATGTGACACTTAAACTTCATAGAACTATCAAGATGAACACTCAAAATTTTAATCTCCTGTCGTAGCTCAATATCGTAGATTGTAGGAGATTTATTAACTAATTTATTGTCAAAGACCACTTTTATCTTCGTTCATTATTAGATTATTACTATCAAACCACTTTTTTAGAGCGTTCAACGTATTACTATCCATCATTTCGTTTAAAGTTGAACCGGTGACTGATACGGTAGTATCGTCTGCATAACTTGTTAAATTACAATTCATGTCGTGTAATAGCAGGTCATTTATAAAAATGACGAAAAGTAGAGGACCCAGTAGGTACCCTGTGGTACTCCATACCTTGTATACTTCGTAGTTGATATTACTGGAGCACCTTCATAGCTTATAACTTTCGTCGTATGTGATCTATTATTTAAATACGAAGTAATTATGTGTTTTGCAGGACCCCTAAACCCGTAATGCTCAAGTTTGGCCACCAACTGTCTATGTTGGTGGCCAAATTGTCTATGTACACAATCAAAAGCCTTAGACAGGTCCAAGCTTATAGTACAAACGTGTTCATTTTTTTCGTAGGCATCTAGAATACTCGTAAAAAGTTCAAAAAGAGCAGTATCAGTTCCACGACCATGTACGAACCCATTCTGTCCTTCACTGAGTAAAGAATTACTTTTTATATACCCCAAAAAGAGTATATTTTATATACAGAGGTTTGGGATATATTTAAGGAGTAAAGAAAATAAGTACGACACACACTCAACTTTTTACCATTTACGCAATAAAAAATACTTCAACAACGTTGTTCTTTTTCCAGCACGAGATCCCGTTCTAGCACGAACACGGTTAACTGGAACTTCTTCAATACAGCTAACTATAAATTGTCTTTTCTGGTCAACTTCGATGCTACTATTCCAAAATTTGTATTCATTTCCAATAATATTATCTTATTGGTGGTTGACTGATATTCTTCGCCAGCAGCTCTCCTTTGCTTTCTAATGTTTTTCTTCTAATTGACAGAATTTCTTTTTCTTTTCTTTCCTGTAGTTTCTCGAATTTCTACAGCCTTTTCCTGGGTGGATCCTTGGACAAAGTACAGCCTTCCATATGTTGCAAATTATTTGCGTCTACTTCATTTGCTTTATATTGCAGTCCACTGTCATTATTTTGAATAATAATATTTTCAAAAATATTAATTTTAGAAGTTTTCTTGAATTCGCTATTTTTATCTTCATTTACATTGTTTACAACAAAATGCTCTGAGGAGCTTTTTGATATCTGAGACTCGTCTGTATTATTTCTGAGAATTTCTTCTGTATTGACAAAAGGCACATTGTTTTTACTAACAGAGATGGTATTGACAACACCGTTATTCAAAAAAATTACATCCCCTGTAGCATAGCCACATCCGGTTGCAATAATTTTCACATTTTCATGAGGGATACCCTGCGTGCTATTAGTGGTCGGATATATTTCCATGACGATCTCGGCATCAGTTGTAATATTATCGTGCGTGTTATCTGCCACAGAAGCTAAAAGGAATCAATAACAAAACATGTTGTGTTAAACCCATGTGTCAAAAGTGAGGTTACTACTAGGAATATTAAAGCATCAAAGCATTATCAAATAATTCCTGCCAACTTCGCGAACAAAATAATGTGACTGAATGTGTCTTAATATTATAACAACTGATGTACAGTGAAACAAAACAATATTAAATCCGCACTTAATATCTAAATATTGGATATCTTTTGAAAATCATTAATAGTATTTGGTTCTGTTTAATGGAGGACTTAATATCAATAATCTGAACCTATCTAGCGAACGGGAAAAAACTTAACTTAATACACGTCTCCATTGGAAAGAGTGAAAAAAAATACTTAAAGAACAATCAAAAACACAAATATTGAAAAAAAAATGGACTTAATACTGCAACCAACTGTTTCACATATCAAAAATTAATTATTGTCTATGATTATTGTCGTAATAAAATATCTAAAACAACAGGTTGCTATGGTTACGCATGGCTACTGTTATTTTTTTATCTCAATTGAATGGAAAATCATGAAACTTTAAGGCAATTTTTCTCGGAAATTTTCTTATGTAACTAATATTAATTTTAGTTGTTAAAAAAAAATTTTAAATCTATAGCAAAAAAATTTAAATCCTTAGACCCATCTCAGCGATTTTTGTACCCGTATAAACCGTTTTTAAATGTTTTAACGAATTTATCCGTTACTTTTGGGAAGCACTGTATAATGAATTGATTAGTTGAGAGACACGTGCCAATAGATGGCGCTAAAAACGTTGAGCCAGCAGTTTTTTAACAATTACCTTTGTTTATAGATTAATTTATTATAGATTATTAGTAGAATCTATATACAAGGGAATTACCTATCTATAGTACCATTGTCTTTAAATAATCAATATTTAAAGACGATGATAGTACTTAGTAGTTTTGTTTTGGTCGGTATAGAAGTATGGTCGGTTACCGACATTATTAAAAATATACTTTTCCGCGTCTACATTTATTTTGTACAATAGACCTATTCATTAGAAGCCATTTCAATCTAACACACGTCAACTTATGGGCATAATATCTGTACAATATGAGGATTATTTTATTTATAATTTCCTATAATAAATCAATTAAAATTCATTTAACTTAACTTTTTGACCCTAACATAACTCATCTCTTTCTATTTTTATAACCACAAATCTTTTTTCTCTTTCTCATCTTGATTGAATGATTAGTTCAAAAACTACCTCCAAATTTTAAAACATCCATGCACTATCATCAAATCTCAACGTAAATTGTTTAATTTTACCCAAATTAATGTAAACTTTGTAACGAAAACGAAGCAATAACTAAAACGTACTCCACCCTGTGATATTAAAATCGTAAAAACCTCGCCGACGATGAAACTCTACGTATTTTTCGTCTTATTAGGAATTCTAACCTTAAAGGTTATTGCTTTAGAAAAGCAAATAACAATAAATGTTGATCCTCGACGGCAAGATTGTTTTTACGAGACAATCAAAGAGCAAGAAACGGTGGAAGTCGATTATCAAGTAATAGATGGGGCTCATACAGATTTAGACATATCATTTCAGATATTAGACCCTACCGGAAGGGTCCTAATTGGTGATTTTAAAAAGACTGGAAACGCTCACACTTTCACCACACAAACTAAAGGCGATTACAGTTTTTGTTTCGATAATACTTTTAGTACGGTGAGTGTTAAGACTGTATTTTTTGAATTAATTATTGATAATGATGATGATGAGAATGATTATGCCAATGAACTTGAGTTAAATCCGGAAGAAGTTTATGAGTTAAAAGTACAGGATATTTTGGAGATAATCGCGAAAGTTAAGTCTGATATGAATAAAGTGAGACAATTACAAGATATTATTAAGTCAGTTGAAGCCAGGGATCGGAATGTAGCCGAAGAAAATCATAGTACGGTTAATTTCTTTTCATTTACCCAAATTATGGTGATGTTAATTGTTGGGATTGGTCAGGTTATTACCGTTAGGAGTTTGTTTGATGAAAAATCAAGGGTACATCGATTATGGAAGAAGGTTAATTCAAGATAGGTCATTTAGTTTTAATTCAAATTTGGCCACATTTTTAAATTTCATATTTATATATTTCAGATTTATTCTGCCAAAGTTTTATTGTATTTAAGATTTTTTTTTTTTGATAATTTCTCATTGTGTCATACTTTTTTCTATGTAATTTTGTAAAATGAAAAAATAATATAAAAACTAGTCACATTTTGATAAACATCAATATTATTTAACTTTAAAATCTTTATTTAATTTAATAAACTTCCGTCGCTTTTGACATTCCTTAAATTCCCCGCAATTTCTTGTCCCAAATTAAAATTTAAGTTGAGTTCGTCAAATTTAACTTTCTCCAAACGTTTCGTTTCTTTCTGTTTTTTGACAACCACCTTTGCTTAATTTCTTTAAATATCTAATCTTTTTCAATTTTTGAGTTAATAGCGACGATTTCTCAAGTAGACATTATACTAACATATGCAGCAAAATAGCATACCATGTATTCAATAATTTTTAACAATTATAGTCGATAAAATAAATATCTGTAATCACCGAAACACGCACTAATATTTAGCGTTGTAAATACCAAACTGCTATGAACAATTAGTAATCTTTACTAAATTTCGCAAGTGAAAAGACTATTGAAGCTCTTCTGATAATAAAAATTGACCTATTGTACGTTAGATGTCAGATAAATCACATAATTCACGGTGTACCCAAGCAGGTACAGTGGTCAATAGATAGCGCTAGTTAGCATAAAATATCACTATGTTGCATATTTTTGTTGAACTAACACTAGACCTAGAAAGTTTCGGGTTTGTTTCGGGTCTGAAGACGCACGGCTAAAACCCGAACGTTTCTAGCTCTAATGTTAGTTCTAGTTTTACACTATCACTAGAACTAACACAAGACCTAGAACTAGAATCATTTAGGTTTAGCCGTCTTGAAAGACGTGCGGCTAAATCCGAATGTTTCTAGTTCTTGGTCTAGTGTTAGTTCTAGTTTTACACTAGCACTATTACAAGACCTAGAACTAGAATCATTCGGATTTAGCCATCTTGAAAGACGTGTGGCTAAATCTGAATGTTTCTAGTTCTCGGTCTAGTGTTAGTTCTAGTTTTACACTAGGTTTGAATACGACGTAAATGTTCAGCCATCACGTTATATAATTTTTTTGATGAACCTCTAATAGCTATACATTGTCAGGATAAATACTGAATTAAATATATTAAACGTTCTATAACAGATTGCCAATATTTTTTTTCGGTAATATCTAATCTTTGGTCTATTGCATCTATCGTAGTTTTGTTAGTTAAAGATTTTTTAAGTGCGTTGTATTTTGTACTGTTTTTAATGTGTATTGCAGTTCTTTCGTGTTTTTTTAGTATTTGTGATGATAAGTATTGCCAATCATTACAACCTAACTCACTATTAAGTTTTGAATTTAACGCATTATCAAATAATTTACAATAATAGCAAAAAACAGAATTGTTTGATATTGAGTACAGCAAATAATTTCTGTTAATTTTTTCTCCATTTGGAAGTGTTCTGATATAACACGTTTCAGAAAATTTACGACCCCAACCATCTTTTGGAAAATTATATTTAATTATTCGACAAGAAGAATTTTCTACTAATATATTAGAATATTCTACTAATTCTTTATATGTATATATATATCTTGTTTTAATAGATAGAATTTTTGGCCAAGAACCTGTGTCGTTTGCATCAAAACTTAAAGTAGACATTGATAGCATGGATATATTAGAACAAAAAGCTATATTTCTTTCATCTTCAACTGTCTTTGTTCCAACTTCTGTTTCTTGCATATCTACTTTTCCTATTTGTTCGGATTGCTCTGATGTTAGAGGAGCATCGGTTTGAGTTGAAACTTTTTGTTTTTTCTTGTGAATGTGTTGATTCTGCCAAAAATTTATTTAACGAACCAGCCAACTCTTGATCAATTTGTAATTGTTTGGCTTTTCTTTTTCTGCACTGAGCCCTTGATAAAGTTGTTGGCTTTTTCTTTTCTGACATCTACAAAGCCACAACATGTTAATTATTTTATGTTTAATATTCAAGGATAATTAATAGAAATACTTAATTACATAACTATAAATACTTACAATTTCAGAATTACTATTAAGATAATGGACACAAGAGCACTTTTGCGAATTTCTATTTACTTTATATTCTTTCATTTGTTTAGTCTAGTATTGGAGTGTATCGAGCCGTAAGCTTAGGGGTTTTTTATCGTATTATTTGTTTGTTTAGTTAAGTGTTGGAATGCGTTGGGGTGTATATTTAAGTCTTTAGGTAAGGTTTTTTTTAAGATTTTATTTTCTTTAAGTATAATATCTTAAATAGTCCTTTAATAAATTGTATTTGTATATACAGTTAATTCAGCTTGAAATTTTCTTATTTTTGCTCAAAATGCTCTGTGCGGTGATCACCCTGCACACCCATAGGCGGCGCGCCTGCACAAGACCTAGAACTAGATTCATTCGGGTTTAGCCGTCTTGAAAGACGTGCGGCTAAACCCAAATGATTCTAGTTCTAGATCTTGTATTAGTTCTAGTGATAGTGTAAAACTAGAACTAACACTAGACCTAGAACTAGAATCATTCGGGTTTAGCCGTCTTGAAAGACGTGCGGCTAAATCCGCATGATTCTAGTTCTAGGTATAGTGTTAATTCTACATAGTAACAGTGTTAGTGTAAAACTAGAACTAACACTGGACCTAGTTTTAATCGTTATTCAGCGCTAGATTATTGAACTAAAAGTAGAACTAACGCTACACCTAGAACAGCAATCATTTGGGTTTAGCCAAACGTCTCTAAAGACGGCTAAACCCGAATGTATCTAGTTCTAATGTTTGTTCTAGTGACAGTGCTAGTGTAAAACTAGAACTAACAAGACGTGCGGCTAAACCCAAATGATTCTAGTTCTAGGTATAGTGTTAGTTCTACATAGTAAACAGCGATAGTGTAAAACTAGAACTAACACTAGACCTAGAAACATTTGGCTTTAATTTGATTTAAAATCAAATTTAATAATTTTTAATTAAAATCACTAAATTTAATTGAATTGAAGTTAGCGACGACTTTTCAGCGACGCCGACGGTCGCAAATCCGTTGCTAAGATTGAAACGCACAGTGAAACGGATTGAACATAGAAAATATGATCATGTTGTGTTAAATGAATGTTACGAAGGTCACTGCCTGCTGTTTATCCCAGAATTCCAGAATAAATTTTGAAACTGCTAATAAAATAGGGTAAAAACGTCTCGGCTTTAAAAAGAAATAAAATCATCCCTTTAGGCGTGAGTTGCAGGGTTGAAATTTGGTGTGAATATAGCTTCGACATCCTTAAGTTGATTTTCGTTAAAATTAGAGTGCTACACCTGAAGGGTTGTCAACCCCTAATAAAAATAGGTGGAATTCGCTATGTTAGGTGAAAAAAAAATAATAAAAATCCACCCCTTAGCCGTAAGTTGCTGAGTTGTAACTTGGTGTGGATATAGCTTCGACATCTCTAAGTTGATTTTCATTACAATTAGAGTGCTACACATGAAAGGGTGTCAACCCCTAATAAAAATAGGTGAAATTCGCTATGTTAGGTGAAAAAAAAATAGAATCCACCCCTTAACCATAGAATAACAGTAATAATAATAATATAATAATACAGTACAGTAATAATAGTAATATAATAGGTGAAAAAAGAAATAAAACCTAACATAGCGAACATCCCTTCATGTGTAGCACTGTAATTGTAACGAAAATCAACTTAGGGATGTCGAAGCTATATTCACACCAAATTTCAATCCGGCTAAGGGGATTGGTTTTTACCCTATTTTATTAACAGTTTCAAAATTTATTCTGGAATTCTGGGTTAAAAAGCAGGTAGTAACCTTCGTAAAATTCATTTAATACAATATAATCATATTTTCTATCTTCAATCCGTTTCCCTGTGCGTTTTAATCTTAGCGACCGTGGTGGAATTGACAAAATCCGTCGTTAACTTCACTCCAATCTAAATTTATTATTATCATGTTTATACTGCATAATTAATTGGTAGTATCAAATTTATCATAGATCGGTGGGATTTTAAATTTCCTTTAATTTGATACCAAACACGATATATTTATATTAACAAACAAAAAAGTTGTGATAAAAAAATTAATGGTAATAATCCTCCATCTTTAATAGTAATCAAACCTTAAAATTCGAATATCTCAACCAAACGAGATAAAATAGTCGAGTTTGGACTCATTTTGAAAGAAATTCAATTCTAAATTAATAAAACTAAACTTTATCCCAACCCAACTTTTTATTATTTTTTTATTATCTTTTTCTCAATAACCCAAAAAAGAAAAAATTGTTCATTTGAATCGTTATAAATTAAAACGAAATTGATTTTAATTTAAACTCGAATTCAAAAATTTTTAATTAAATTAAAAAGTGATAAAAAATTAAATGGTAATAATCCGCCATCTTTGATAATAATCAAACCTTAAAATTCGAATATCTCGAGAACCAAACGAGATAAAATAGTCGAGTTTGGACTCATTTTGAAAGAAATTCAATTCTAAATCAATAAAAATAAACTTTATCCCAACCCAACTTTTTATTATCTTTTTCTCAATAACCCAAAAAAGAAAAAATTGTTCATTTGAATCGTTATAAATTAAAACGAAATTGATTTTAATTTAAACATGAATTCAAAAATTTTTAATTATTTAAAACGTGATAAAAAATTAAATGGTAATAATCTGCCATCTTTGATAATAATCAAACATTAAAATTCGAATATCTCGAGAATCAAACGAGATAAAATAGTCGAGTTTAGATTCATTTTGAAAGAAATTCAATTCTAAATCATTAAAAATAAACTTTATCAGAACACAACTTTTTATTATTTTTTTATTATCTTTTTCTCAATAACCCAAAAAAGAAAAAAATTTTTTCGATTGAATCGTTATAAATTAAAACGAAATTGATTTTAATTTAAACACCAATTCAAAATTTTTTAATTAAATTAAAAGGTTGTGATAAAAAATTAAATGGTAATAATCCGCCATTTTTGATAATAATCAAACCTTAAAATTCGAATATCGCGAGAACCAAACAAGATAAAATAGTCGAGTTTGGACTCATTTTGAAGGAAATTCAATTCTATATCAGTCTAAAAACGATATTATTTTTTAAGTTTAAATCTTTATTTAATTTAATTCAAACTTATTTAACAACTGTAGTTTCCCAATTTTTAAAACTATTCTTAACAAAAGTCTTTTTCTTTCCTCTTTTGTGAATATGCCTCTTCGTAACATCAAGAATATTCCTTTTTTGCATACTTTGGAACCGATCCTTCAACAAACTTCCTTCACTTTTAATATTCCTTAAATTCCCCGTAATTTCTTGTCCCAAATTAAAATCCAAGTCGGGTTCATCGAATTTAACTTTCCCCAAACGTTTCGTTTCTTTCTGTTTTAATTTTTTGGTAACCAACCGCTTTCGTTGCTTAATTTCTTTAAATTTCTCATCTTTTTCAATTTTTGAGTTAATAAATTTTAATTTATAAATATCGGCAATCTTTTTTTTTTCAATTTTAGCTTTTTTAATGTTCTCTTTTAACTCGGCTTGTTCTTTAATTTTACGGCGTTGTTTTAAAGTTTTCTTTTTGTTAACAACTGGTGGATTAACCGATTCATAGGGTGATTTATGTTGTTTTGTTGATGATTTATTTTCGGATTTATTTGGGTTTGGTAAACCTTGAGACATTTCTTTCATCCAATTTTTTTCATTTTGCGTGGCGCTCACTTTTTTGAAGATATCTTTTGTAACGCGATCTAAATGTTGTTGTTCTTTAATAAATTTTAATTCTTTATCAGCGACTTCTTTTAATAGATCTTGATGATCTTCATAGCTTGGATTATAAGACATACCAGGATGAGGTGCTTCTACTTTTGGTAAGACCCCATTCAAAGTATTTTTCATTCGAGGAATAACTTTAGTTAATTTACCAACTCCCCTTAAAGTATGACGTTTAGTTAATTTATCAATCCATTCATCATCTTTCCCATCATTTTCATCCCAAATATCTCTCACCTCCTTCTCATTTTCTTCCTCAATTTCCTTTTTGTCTTGACTTCGTTGTCTATCAGAAATCCTTTGCAACTCTTTCTTCTTTAAAATCCCTTTTAATTTCATCTCTTGTTCTTTTTTCTTCAAAATCGGACATTTCCTTTCCTCTTTAGTCCTCACCCGGTTTCTTTTTGAAATCGGATCAGGCACTTTTGTGTGCGGTTGAAGCATGGGATAACATTTTGGGGGTGCTGCGGCTTTAATTTTACGCTTTTCACGTTTTGTAAGGTTCTCAACTTGCGGGGCAACATCAATACTGAAGAATTCTTCATCTTTTAATGTTGAAAAAGGTTGACCTAACCTTTCTTCCAATCGTTGATCTTCAAGGAATTCTTCTACATCTTTTATATCAGTTTTACGCCACGATGATTTCTTTTTCTTTGATATACGTTTCTTTTTAATTCCAGGCGATTGAAGAGTCATTTTCACTTAAATAAATATTAAAAAACTCCACGCGTTATTTTTTAGGTTAGGAGAACTGTCAACGTCAACTAGTTGAATGTGGAACTGTCATTTTTTAAACTTTAATTTGATTATTAATGATTTCTATCGTAATTGTTATTAATTATAACAAAATAAATCTATTAAAAAAGGAAAAATTAATTTATGTGTAATAATAATAATTACGACTTTAATTAACATATTTATTTCCTAATATGTGTAAAAATCAATAGGTGGCGCTTAAAATTTCGACTTAATAGTTGTCGATAAAACAGAAATTTAACCTAAAACTTTATTTGTCACTTTTGTATTTACGTTACTATTTTTACAAAAATGTTAGCTTTACAACAATATTCCAGCAGTGATGAAGAATCCGAATTAAAAGCCCCGATTGAAGAAACCAAAATAAACGAGGAATTTTCCATAAAAAAGCATTTATCGGTTTGTGCAACCCCAATTGTGTTACCAACAGTAAGTACATAACCTCAAAATATTTTTTAACTGTATATTTTGATGTTATTTATGTTATTAATAATACAGGGTTCAGAAGAATGTTTACAACACATAGACCCTTCAGCGAAAGAAATCGTTTATAACCCCAAATATGAAGAATTATTCGCTCCTATGGTAGGCCCAGAAAATCCCTTTCGTACTCATCAAATGCAATCTGATCGAAACATGCTTTCGGGTTATGTTGAACCAGCACACATAAGTGAATTCCAATTTGAAAATCAACGAAGGACATTTAACAGTTTTGGTTATGCTTTGGATCCCTCGATTAGTGGGGAAACTATTGATGGAAGTAAAATAGTTGGTTCGAAAGAACTGGCTGATGAATCACAAGGAAAAACAGTTTTTGAACATACAAAATTACGTCCTTTGGATAAACGTAAAAGAAAAAGGAATAATGATGCTAGTGATATTGAAGGTTTTTTGGGACCTTGGGGTGGATTTATCGATGAACAAAGAGTTATGAAACCAACTGAAGAGGAAGCTGCAGAACTTGAGGAGTTAGCCTCTAAAAAGAATAAAAGAGGAAAACCTGTTGATGAGAAACCAATTGAGGAAAAAACTATTTTACATAGTAAAATTATATATTTATTTATTTTTTGAAATTTGAGAATAATCAAAAATTTTTTTAGTTAAAGATCCTGTTGATTATCAAGGAAGATCATTTTTACATGCACCACAAGATGTTGGGGTTAACCTTAAGAGTGATACTCCTCCAGAAAAGTGCTTTTTACCAAAAGCACATATTCATACTTGGACGGGGCATTCAAAAGGTGTTGCGGCTATTCGATGGTTTCCAAGAACTGCACATTTATTGTTATCGGCTAGTATGGATTGTAGAATTAAGGTGATTAATTTAATTTCATCTAAATTAGCACAATTGTATAATACCTATGTATTAATTAATTATACTCGACGTCATCATTTGGTTGCAGGTATGCAACCAAATACGCAAATCGTGTATTGTGATATTGGTTGCATACTTGTAATGATGACGTCGGATATGATAATTAATTAACACACTGTACATACTAATTAGGTATTTATTTTTGACACAAAATTAAACAAGATAATGTTTTGCAGCTTTTCCTAGTGATCCAGTCTGCTTTACCCATAATGTGGATAAATGTAGAATTATAATTGAAATCCATTCTACCATTTGTCAATTTTGATATAAGTAAATAATTTAGAGTTTGATTTTGTACTTTTAAACTGGTTTTAATTGTATATAGAATTTAAGTCTAACTAGTTTCGGTCTTTGGCCATCTTCAGAAACTATTTGTGCTTCTTTTGTTAAAAAGATCACATATCAAAGTTGCAAATCAGACTATTAGTTACTAAATTTACAAAACTAAGGACGAAGTGTTACAAGTTTACAGATTAAAATTTAAGTATGTTCTTAAATCATTACAGGTTAAAATTTAAGCAACAGAAATAGTCGCTGAAGATGGCCAAGGGCCGAAACTAGTTAGAGTTAAATTCTATATAAAATAAAAACCAGTTTAAAAGTACAAAATCAAACTCTAAATTATTTATCTACTTCAAAATAGATAAATATTGTCATATTTTTACCGTTTTAAGATCAAAACACAAAAATCAGAACACACATTTAGGTTATTACTGTTTTTGTTATAATTCCGCACTAAAGCTCGCGTTTGAATCGACTCGCTAAATTGAACGGCTTCATCTTCTGAAAGCGACACAGGACATCCTTGTCGTCAAGAAGCTGGATGGCCTCGATGTTGGGATGATTCATACATTTTCTTCTCATGTTTAGATGTAATTTCTGATGACACCAATGCTACATCCAAGTCGCGATGGAGCTTAGTGTTTCTTATTCTTGCACCTTAGTACTTTGTTTTGGAATCTTTGAATCAGACTTTGCAATCAGAATTTGTCTTGCAGGTACAACCTCACAGTTGGATTTCCTACGTCCATTTTAGATTTAATACTTGCTTGTATATTAGCAACTTGTTTCTTAGTCAGTGCCGGTGCTAGCAAATGAAGCTCCAGGGTGCGGGAACCGGAGTGGCGCCCCCCACCAAGCATTTTGGGCGGAATGCGGGGGATAATTCATTTTAATTTAAAAAAATTAAAAAATACATTTTAATTAAAAAAATATATATAATCAAAGAAATATAAATAAACTTAAAAAAGACTGGAATAATCATAATCCATACTTCAGCAAAAATTTAAGAATTATACTGGTGAAAAACCAAACTTAAGAGAATAGTCGGGAATACTCTGGTCAGAAGGTTAATTTGCAGGAAAAAGTCTGAAATTGCAATAGTTATAAACTAGACTTCAGCAAAAAACAGGAATTACATTGTTCAAAGTCCACATGAAGTCTGAAATTACTGTTCAGAAAAAACAAAAAATGGATTATAAACCAAACATGATTTTTCATGGCAATACTTATGTGTTCAATAAAAGAACGAGAAGAATATGAACAAGAAATCAATGGATTTGTCTTGTTATTATACAAGACAGGAAATCACCAATACGGAAACTTTGCCAATGCAGGATAAGCACAAAAGCAAAGTAACAGCTGCAGAAATGAGGTACCGGGTGGTACAAGATCCGTATAGATAATAAGAGACTCTCAAAGAGATGATGATAGACACCCAGAAAGAAGTTGCTGTCAGTATCAAGAACAAAACATACATAACGTTGGCAGAAGACTAGATACTGCTTCTAAAAAACTAAATACTGCTTTCTGAAGACTAGATACTGCTCTGGAAACTTAAATACTGCTTTCTGAAGACTAGATACTGCCGATAGGTCGAAATACATCGTCTGGAACACTAAATACTGCTTTCTAAAGACTAAAATTGCTTTGTGGAGACTAAATACTGCTTTCTGAAGACTAGATACTGCTGACAGGTCTAAGTACTGCAAAAGAAAGATAAGATATTGTTGGAGAAAACATACATAACGTTGGCAAAAGTCTAGATACTGCTTCTAGAAGACTAAATACTACTTTCTGAAGACTAGATACTGCCGACAGGTCTAAATACAGCGTCTGGAACGCTAAATACTGCTTTCTGAAGACTAGCTACTGCTGACAGGTCTAAATACTGCAAAAGAAGATAAGATATTGTTGGAGAAAACATTAAAAAGGCGCCGGCACCCCTTGCACCCTCCGGTAGCGCCGCCTCTGTTCTTAGTGATACCGTTGATTTTCTGCCAATAAGCCAATGTAGGTGTCTAAATTTGATATCAAGTTCCCCACGTTTTTTTTTTTTAGACGTGAGCTTCGTTCACTTCGTTTGGCATCCATCGTCATACCAAGATATTTTGCGGATTGCATTGCCATTTATGTGTACTGGGACATAGTTTACTCTCTTATAAGTAAAGTTTATTTACAGTGGTGGTCATATAATTAGGGAAAGCATTTTTTATTTTAAAATGTTGAGTTTTTTTATTAAATTGCTTTTTTCGATTATACTTTATTCTTATAATTCATGTAATTATTGAAACAAAAACGAAAATAATACATAATTGGCAACTTAAAAAATAAAATAAATACATATTGACTATTTTAATCTGGAGAACTATTTAAGTTCACCTTAACTTTTTTATAAATTAACAATTAATTAATTAACAACGTTTTAAATGTAAATTTTCATTTAAATCTAATATTTAGTAGGATAACCATTTCATTTAAGTACGTTTTTGGACCTTCGAGAAAGACTAGTTACTAAATGCTGACATCGTTCGATTGAAATATTCTTCCTTTACATTTTTAACAATTCATCAGCATGTTTGTTTATTTTCTTTTCCAGAGCTCTTTCAGCATCTGCCCAGAGGTTTTTAATTAGGTTTAAGTCGGGACTCTGGGCAGGCCAATCCAAAACATTAACGTTTTCGGCAGAAAACCATGCTTTAACGCTTCTTTTGGATGGTTATCCTGCATAAAAATGAATGGGACAGGCATATATGCGACCGCAAATGGCTTCATTGTATTCGCCATGATGTTTTTGTATAAATGTTGGTCCATTCGTTGAGTTATCCGACAAATAAGACCCACACCAAACCACGAAAATGCAACCCAAACCATAATATTTTCTCCACCATGCTTTACGGTCTTTAAAGTATAGCGAAGGTCTAATTCCTTGTTTGGGGGCGTCGTACATTTTTTTACCATCTCATTCAAACAAGTTGAACTTTGATTAATCGCCCCATAGTATGTTTTTCCAAAATTCTAAGGGTTTGTCGATGTGTTCCTTTGCAAACTGAATTCGACGCTTTAAATTCTTATTCAATACATGTGGCTTTTTCCTTGCATTCCATCCACGGAGTCCACTTTCCAATAGTCGACGTCTTATGGTTCGCGTTGATATTTCAATACTTAATTGTGCCGTTATTTCGCCGTGAATTTGCTTAGAACTGAATTTTGCTTGTTTTTGCATTCGTATTAAGCCGCGATTACTCGGCCTGTGGAGCGGCACACCCCGCGTGTGGAGTAAGGCGCCATGAAAGTGACTTGGCGTGATGATACGAGCCAGGAAAATTTATGTATAAAATGTAAATTTTTTAAGAATGTTTAAAAAATTTGAAGTGTCCTTAATTAGCCGTCCAAGCTAAAATAATCAGTATTTATTTATGTTATTTTTAAGTTATTACAAGCACATTATTTTCGTTTCTTTTTTAATTAATACATGAGTTATAGGATAATAGACATAATTCTTTTTTTTTAAGAAAATAGATCTAACATTTTAGTAAAAAGAACGCAAAGTTTTAAACTGAAAAATGCTGTCCTTAATTATATGACCACCACTGTATGTCGATTTATTTATATTTATTATCCATCGTTTGGTTCAATTTTCTATTGAATTTAAGGCCAATTGTAAGTTATTTTCTGCAACAGCCAAGATCGCTGTGTTATCTGCGAATGTAGCTATTAAAGTTTCTGTGATCTGAGGAAGGTCGAATGTGTAGAGTAAGTACAGTGTTGGGTCAAGCACATTTCCTAGAGGAACTCAGGCTTGTATTTCATGTAGTGGTGAATAAGCGTTTTCGTATTTTACTCTAAAATAGACTAACCAGACTTTGTCGAAAGCTTGTGCAACATCCAAAAATACGGCGGACAAAACTTTATTTTCTTCCATTGCTATTTCAATAGTAGTGGCTTTCTGTACTCTTCTATTTTGACACGCATTCGTAATATGTTTGTTATTTCATGGATCCTTTTTACATCTTCTGACGATGCAAAATCCAAGATGTATAAAGGAAGAGGCTGTTTTATTTTGTATGTTAACATCATAGTCATCATCGTTGTTCATCTTTGATATCATTAACAACACGGGTTTTATGCATCATTTTAGCTATCACCTCCAGATTTCTGGGTTGCTTATTTTCATAAGTGGACCAGGACAAATTCTTTTCAGTAAGCATCTTTGATGCTTCTCTGTACTTCTGTTTCGAATTAAGATTCAGTTTTACTCACACATCGAACAAATTACAGTGTATTAATTTAATTTTTTTATAGATTTGGGAGGTTTATAACGAAAGACGATGTGTTAGAACTTATTATGGACACAGACAAGCTGTTAGAGACATTAATTTTAACAATTCCGGGAAACAATTTCTTTCAGCAGGTAAAAACAACAATTAAAAAAAAATTATTGAGCATACTTTAATATGAACTTTTTAATAGGTTATGATCGTTACATAAAACTCTGGGATACAGAAACCGGCCAAGTTGTTTCAAGATTTACAAGCAGAAAAATTCCTTATTGCGTTAAATTCAATCCGGATCGAAATAAGCAGCATTTATTTGTTGCTGGGACGTCTGATAAAAAAATTATTTGCGTAAGATGACCAAAATAATAAAATAAAATGATTTTAATGAATAAATTTTTTAGTGGGACATCCGTTCGGGTGATATCGTCCAAGAATACGACCGACATTTAGGCGCAGTGAACACAATAACATTCGTTGATGATAACCGTCGTTTTGTCACAACATCCGACGATAAAAGTCTGCGTGTTTGGGAGTGGGATATCCCTGTGGACATGAAATACATCGCCGATCCAACGATGCATTCAATGCCGGCGGTCGCCCCCGCTCCAAATGGAAAATGGTTAGCTTGCCAAAGCATGGATAATAAAATCGTAATTTTTTCTGCTTTGAATCGATTCAAAATGAATCGAAAGAAAACGTTTACCGGGCATATGGTCGCTGGTTATGCGTGTTCTTTAGATTTTTCCCCCGATATGAGTTACTTAATTTCGGGCGATGCCGATGGAAAATGTTACATTTGGGATTGGAAAACCACTAAGTTGTATAAGAAATGGAAAGCGCACGATGATGTGTGTATAAGTGTTTTATGGCACCCCCATGAGTCGAGTAAAATGGTTTCAGCTGGTTGGGATGGTGTTATTAAGTATTGGGATTAAATTAGATAAGAATTTTTTTTAATGGTGTATATAAATTATAATTAATTAGTTTATATAACTATACTAATAAAGTAATGTTAATATCATTATTTATTTTAATAGATCCTAAATGAAACATTAAGAAGCATATTTAAATCAAAATGAATGAAATTTAATGCTAATTAATGGAATGTCAAAATTGATGGAACATTATTGTTCAGGAGGAAATAGAATGGTTCAGATAAATTTTAGGAACGTAATTACAAAAACGTCTTGTTTGAATTAAACTTGGAAAAAAGAACTATCATTTCATATGATTAAGTCCAGGTCCCTTGGGGGCGAGGCGCTGGTTTCAAATATCAGCCGAAATATGATCAATAATCTACAGCTGCAGATTAATTTCGGGTGAGTTATTATTTATTATATATATATATATATAATAATATGAATATTATTTACAGTTGCTTTTTATTACATTTATATAGGGTATATGTGGTTGTCTATCTGATGAAGTCTTGGAGTTCGAAATATAGGTTATGTCTAACATGGGCTGACACGTGATGTAAATATATGTTTGAACTTGTGGGCTTTTGAAGTATAGATAGCGCTTTAAAGTTCTCGTTGGGATTGTTTTGATATTGTGGTTTAAGAGGGGATCAATTGATTTGTTTCAGTATCGCTTCTCGGCCTATGGCTAAGATCAAAGTGTAGTATCTGTTCTTATCAGCTTAATATCTGATACGCCCCGCATGCGGGGCCAGTATATTAAACTGATTTTTGGAAATTGACGGAAGGTAGGGGCTTGCTCCACTTCTGTCACGGGTTGGCCTTGTATTGCAGTACCGCAAGGATCGGCCCACATTATTTTAATTGAATCACAGTCTATTATTTAACAAGCGCTAGCGACTAAATTACAGTTCTTATTTATTTGCTTATGTTCATCGAGAACTTTACGTTAAGGTCCGTTTACACGCCCAAACCAGTTTGTGCAAACGAATTGAATAAAATATTTACGTTCACACGCTCAGTTTAGTTTGCACAATAATATTGTGAAGTGTAAAAATTGACCCAAAAGTTGTTATTAATCAGTTTGTAGTGTTCAAAATGGAACATCTAGAACCTAGGCGAAGAAAGAACTAATACTTCTTTCAACGGCTGCGGTGTCCATTGTGAAGAGAAAGAAGGACTTGAAGACAAAAAGGAAAAAATGGTGTAAACCATGGTTGTTACTAGTGATGGAACGGATAGTGATTTTGCGAAATGCCGAATATCCGGTTAT
The DNA here is from genome assembly GCF_036711975.1 of Onthophagus taurus. Classification (NCBI taxonomy): domain Eukaryota; kingdom Metazoa; phylum Arthropoda; class Insecta; order Coleoptera; family Scarabaeidae; genus Onthophagus; species Onthophagus taurus. Next base: position 4,386,990 of record NC_091968.1, on the reverse strand, counting down.
CCGGCATATCTATCAGGCCATTATGGTTATTACTTCTGGTGCATTTCTGAAGTGACATTGCCACTTTATTGCGATATTTGAATAAAAATGAAATTAATAAGAAAGCTGATAAGATATGTTAAATATCTAACTTATTTGGATCCAAGATACAAAATGAACTTTTGATGCTGATTTAACTAACGAAGCAACTCTAAAAAAAGGATAAGAATTGAATTTTATAACGAATTTTGAAAGTAATCGACAAAAAATTTTATCAAAACTTCAAATATTATTTTCTCAAAAACTAAAAGTTATTTTTCAAAACGGATTGGTTCATTGGAAAAAAAAAACACTTTTATTAATACTTTGGGAAATTTTCATACTCATATTCCAAGAAATCGATTTTATACGAATTATTAAAATTTAATCGGCGGAACTTGCAAAACTCGAAAAAATTGTCGATCATTTCAAAAATGTATTTCTCAAGAATTGAAAGTGATTTTTCAAAACGGTTTTTTGCATTAAAAAGAGGATACTTTAATTAATAATTGGTGAGATTTCCACAAGGATCCTACAAGAAATGAATTTTATAACGAATTTTGAAAGTTATTGATGAAAATTGCAACATCGAAAATTTTATCAAAACTTCAAATATTGTTTTCTCAAAAACTAAAAGTTATTTTTCAAAACGGGTTGGTTCATTGGAAAGAAAACACTTTTATTAACACTTTGGGAAATTTTCATACTCATATTCCAAGAACTCGATTTTTTAAAACTTAATCGGCGAAAATTTGCGAAATTTGAAAAAATTGTCGATCATTTCAAAAATTTATTTCTCAAAAATTGAAAGTGATTTTTCAAAATAGTTTTTTGCATTAAAAAGAGGATACTTTAATTAATAATCGAAAGTGCTAACAGCGACAGTTCTGTTAGTAATTAATGTGATGATGAATTATAAGCGAAGAGAAGAAAACTAGAGACGAAACTGCAACAAGAGATTTTATATATCGCATTGACATTGTTACAATGAGGTTGCTAATGACAAACCTGATATAAATAAAGTTGTATTCAATGAAAAACGTCCTATTGGGGTTGAACTTGATTATCTGCAGTGTCCAACACCTAAAACAGATACTAATTCCTGTGAATGGTGGAGCACTAAGTAATACGGTTTTAATATCCGTCCAAAGCCGGATATTTGGTAACTATCCGGTATCCGGCCGGATTTGAAAAAATAGCCGGATAGGCCGGATACCGAATAGTTGCCGGATATGCGTTCCACCACTAGTTTTTACAAAACTAGTGAATAATAGTATGACAAAATTGATCATACTATTCTTGTACAGAAACTTTTCTCCTTTGATATTCCAGATGGCCTTGTTCACTGGATTATGTCGTATTTATCTAACCGAAGTCAAGCAGTCAGGATTGGTAGCTTTATATCTGGCTACAAACCTATCACATCCGGTGTGCCTCAGGGCAGTCATCTTGGACCCTTACTATTCGTAATGTACATAAATGATATTTCTTCGTGTTTTATATTTTCTAAGTTTCTACTCTATGCCGACGATAATAAAATATTCACAAGGATCGGGTCTAATCTGGACTGCCTTAGACTACAGGAGGATCTTGACCTTAAATTATGACAAATGCCAAAAAATTACATTTACTAGGAAACGTTATCCTCTTAACTTCTGCCTGAGTTGAGTTTCAATGTACCGCAACGGCTTACACGTTTCAACGCTACATTTCGTCTTGATAGATCTAACACCAACCTTTATCAAAGCTCTCCATTAGTTCGAATTCTTAATTCCTATAACCAAGGCTTCAACCATGTACCTCTCTTTGACGTTTCCGTACGCTCTTTTAGAAACTATGTACTAACTAATGTATAGCTAATGTTTTGTTGATCGCTTTATCGTTGTATTTATTTTAGTTTATATCACAATTTTTTTTATATTAATTTTCGTTATTATGAGGATGCTTTGTTGGGGATATTCTCCACGTATGCATCCCGAATATGTAATAAATAAATAAATAAAAAGGATGTGTTTTCCGATATCAATTTAATTGCTAAACTACGTAGTGAGCCTGATGATTGAACCTCGGTTTAACTGGAACTTTATGTCATATTATTAAGCAGAGGTCGATTGCGGCCGAGGCGCTACAATCGATACCATCTTGGACAACTCTAATGTTAAATGGTTTAGTTCGGACGAAAAATACGAAGTCATTCCTGTATACACGAATTTGCTAAATTTAATTGCACCCATCATATCGAAAGCAGACACCGTTATGAGACGTGCGTTACCCTCCATAAACGGCTATCATCTACGCTGAAATTTTTTGCAACTGAGAGAAATCAGAAGATTATTAAGTGCCATCATTCCAGAAACAGACAGGGCATTAAAAGACATATATCTCAAAGTATATTTATTGAATATTATTTATAATAAGTTATAAAATACAAAAGGAAGTAGTACCAAAATATTTTCCAAACAAAAGGAACTTATCAAATGGTAATATAAATTATGTTGCGCCAACCTCGAAACACTGAGGTTGCGAATTGTGGTTTATGGTTAAGTGTGCAATGATTGCTGAGTGCTGAATGGGGGTTGAGTGTGAGGCTGTAGAATGTCAGTCTCCCTGTTGGCTTCTGGGTCCAAGGATCGCATATTTTTCGTGAAAAGTGATAAGATGATAAGATACGCGGTAAAGTCAACTGATAAAGTTGGGGCAGGTGATGGTAGGTTATCATTCAATATGCATGTCAAATTGTAACTGAGGCTTGACCATCGTTCATGCCAATACACAAAACTCAACCCGATTTTCTGTCAAGACAGATTTTACTCAAGTAATATTTTTTGGCTTGCGCAAACTTGTACTTTCAATGTGAAGTTAATAATTATTGTTTTATTCAATATTGGTGGAAATAAAACATATACAATATATTGTAATAATATAACCAATCATAAAACATTATTTTGAGGATTTGAAGACTTATCGTATTGAACCTAGGAGAATTTTATAAATGATAATAATAATAAATTTATTTTTTCTAATATAAAATATTATTTACGGATGAATTCCGTTATGTATTATTGGCCGTTGATGTTTTCTATTGTACATAACCCATGTAAACTCGATACGAAGTAATTTTAAAGACCATCTGACAGATGGATAACCTCAATTTGATTTTTTCTCAATTTCTTATTCAAATTCTTATTTATCCGGTTAAAACTATTGAAAATGATAATCTTAGCATAATAAGAATAGAAAACAGCCGTCATTTGTGTGAATTAATGAAATTTTAGATGAAAATCCATAATCTCAAGATTTCAGCATTTTGGAAATTTTGCCGTTGAATATAGAACAAAATGATCAGATATCTGAAAATCAATTTAAAGAAGTATTGAAACTACGAGATTTCATACATAAATATAGTTATTAAAAAAAATTTAATAATATTTAATCAAATTAAATTAGTGACATTTCAAATGTTAAGGTTGGTAATGACGGAAAATTTTAAAAACGAATTTCACGTTAATGGAATTGACCAATCAGGAGACACTATTTTTCAATTTCAAACATTATCCGAACGAAAATTTAAAATTTTAGTGTGATTTTGAACTTGAGAGAGAACGCACGCAAATTTTGGCTCGTCCAACATTATATTATTGAACATAACCTCAAAAAAAAATTTATTTGAAGAATTTCTCCGATTCAAAGAAAAAAAAATAATAACCCTAATGAAGAAACATCAATTTAGTTAATGTTCCTGATAATCCCAGAATCCCGTACCGTGGACATATTTATCCTGCAACCAACAAACTAAGCTAAGTGTTATTATTTTCTTTAAATTTATTCGTGTTAATTTAGTTAACAATTCACTTACCTTCAATACGAAAGATAATACTGAGATATTGCTCATAATAATTCTATTTATTGTTTATTTATTTGAGTTTTCAAATTTAATAGGATTAGATTTAATAGAATTATGAATTTTCATTTTACATATTTTTAAATAAACCTCAAGTAACATTACAATATATTCTTTTAAATTTATTTATGAATGTTTCTAGTTCTAGGTCTTGTGTTAGTTTTAGTGATAGTGCTAGTGTAAAACTGGAACTAACACTATACTTAGAACTAGAATCATATGGGTTTAGCCGTCTTTAGAGACGTGCGACTAAACCTGAATGATTCTGGTTCTAGGTCTTGTGTTAGTTGTAGTGATAGTGTAAAACTAGAACTAACACTAGACCTAGAACTAGAAACATTCGGATTTAGCCGTACGTCTTTCAAGACGGCTAAACCCAAATGATTCTAGTTCTAGGTCTTGTTAGTTCTAGCGATAGTGCTAGTGTAAAACTAGAACTAACACTAGACCTAGAACTAGAAACATTCGGATTTAGCCGCACGTCTTTCAAGACGGCTAAACCCGAATGATTCTAGTTCTAGGTCTTGTGTTAGTTCTAGTTTTAGTTCAATAACAATACACAACCTAGCGCTATGTAGTGTTGACTGGCACTACTTAGCACTGACACTAGAATTAATACTAGACCTAGAACTAGAAACATTCGGATTTAGCCGCACGTCTTTCAAGACGGCTAAACCCGCATGATTCTAGTTCTAGGTCTTGTGTTAGTTTTAGTGATAATGCTAGTGTAAAACTGGAACTAACACTATACCTAGAACTAGAATCATATGGGTTTAGCCGTCTTTAGAGACGTGCGACTGAATGATTCTGGTTCTAGGCCTTGTGTTAGTTCTAGTGATAGTGTAAAACTAGAACTAACACTAGACCTAGAACTAGAAACATTCGGATTTAGCCGGACGTCTCTCAAGACGGCTAAACCCGAATGATTCTAGTTCTAGGTCTTGTGTTAGTTTTAGTGATAATGCTAGTGTAAAACTGGAACTAACACTATACCTAGAACTAGAATCATATGGGTTTAGCCGTCTTTAGAGACGTGCGACTGAATGATTCTGGTTCTAGGCCTTGTGTTAGTTCTAGTGATAGTGTAAAACTAGAACTAACACTAGACCTAGAACTAGAAACATTCGGATTTAGCCGCACGTCTTTCAAGACGGCTAAACCCGAATGATTCTAGTTCTAGGTCTTGTGTTAGTTCTAATTTTAGTTCAATAACAATACACAACCTAGCGCTATGTAGTGTTGACTGGCACTACTTAGCACTGTCACTAGAATTAATACTAGACCTAGAACTAGAAACATTCGGATTTAGCCGCACGTCTTTCAAGACGGCTAAACCCGAATGATTCTAGTTCTAGGTCTAGTATTAGTTCTAGTTTTACACTAGCACTATCACTAGAACTAACACAAGACCTAGAACTATAATCATTCGGGTTTAGCTGTCTTGAGAGACGTGCGGCTAAACCCAAATGATTCTAGGTATAGTGTTAGTTCTACATAGTAACAGTGCTAGTGTAAAACTAGAACTAACACTAGACCTAGAACTAGAAACATTCGGGTTTAGCCGTCTATTATTAGTTCTAGTTTTACACTAGCACTATCACTAGAACTAACACAAGACCTAGAATTAGAATCATTCGGGTTTAGCCGCACGTCTCTAAAGACGGCTAAACCCGAATAATTCTAGTTCTAGGACTTGTGTTAGTTCTAGTGATAGTTTTTCATTTTACATATTTTTAAATAAACCCCAAGTAACATTACAATATATTCTTTTAAATTTATTTATTTTTCTCACATAAATTTAACAATCACAATCATTATTTCTTAAATCGATATTAAACGATCAATAATCCGTATTTTTTTTATAAATAAGTAGTTTATATTCGTAATTCCTTTTTGATTGTCCACTTATAACGTTGACTTTTAATTGCTTTTTTTACTTATTACTTTTTTTTTTTTTGGTTGATTATTAGACACAAATCTAAACACGCAATTTTTATTTGTATTTATGTATAATACATAACCCACAAATCGATATCTCATTTATTTTTTAAAGGTAATTTACGTATATATTGATCAATTTTTAAAAATAATACATTAAAAATCGTTTCTGTAACGTAACGTAATTTGAAACGAAACAATTTGATATGTCCTAAGTATTTTCTTCGTTAAAACCGATTTTTAAAGTATTATTATTTATTAATTCACTCCGTTTTTTTTCTCATTAACATCTATGTTTTAAGTATTTTGATTTTAGAAAAAAAGTCTCTAATACTCTTGTGCTTTTTGGATGGTTCGCAATAAGGTATCACATTCAAATGTAATTAATTACGTTTTATAATTTACGTTCTTTTTAAATACTTTTATACGTCTAAACACTTTTTCACAAACAGCAACAATCTTAAATTCGTATCATTTTTTTTTTCTTTAATCTTAAAGCTACAAATTAAGAATAACAAAACCTAAAAAGATATTTTCGTTTTGTATATTATTTGATAAAGTCGGTATCACAGTTTGATTCTAGTTTTTACGCATATTTTATTTTAAGATTGTCTTCAATTATTTGATTTTAAATTCAATTTTATTTATTTTTACTTTATTCTTTTAGTTTAAGTCGTATAATTAAGTAGTAATGATTTTAAAACATTTTCCCTGTGATACCAATCGGAATTGATTTGTTTCTTTGAAATATAGAAAGTGACTATAACAACAAGTGGAATTATCATTTTTTTACGCCAAGAACAACCTAATTTAACCGTTGTCAGTCTTTTGAAACGGCCGATGACGAATTTGTTGATGAGATGGACGTCGTTGATGACGTCGAATGTTCTCTATTGATGGAATTAATCAGTTCCTGATTCTCTTTGCGTACTGAAACAAAAAAAAAATCATTCCAATAATCTAAAATTATATTTTCGCTTTCTTTCTATCTTGAGAAACTGATTGTTATTAATAAATTTTCAAGACGTTACAATAACAACGGAATGGAGGTGGTGTTTAAAAACGATTATGGACATTAAAAATAGGTTTTAGAGGTTGCTCTAAAGAGGTGGGAGAGAATATAAGCGCTTATTTCTTATTATAACCAAGAGAGTTGTTGTTTGTGGGATGAATCTCAAAGATTTTAGATGTGGTGTTTCTAAGAACATTAAATAGCGAAATTTGACGAAGAGTTGTTTTGAAGCTTTCAAAACACAACTTTGAAATCATAACACAAAGTTTTTATTCACTTCAGAATTGATTTATAAATTTATAAGACTTATATAATAAAGTTGTACATTTCCTTTAAAACAAACTTTTACAGCCTCATGCATGCAATCAAAAACAAAGATTTTATATCTTTTTGAGAAGGCATAAAATCTTTTGTTGAAAATTGTGTCTTGTGGAAGCAAATAAAAGAGAAGATGTACTCATAAATCTCAATAATAATCATAATAAACTAGTCATATTGAAAAAGAATGTTTTTACAACCTTGTTTACGTCAATTTTAAATTATTCGTTTAAGAAACAAACGTAAAAATTTTTATACTTTTTATCTATATTGTTATTCTATTTTTAAACAGGCTTTGATGGTTATTTTAAAGTTGCAGTAAGACTGACAGTAAGTATTTCCGCTTTGTACGTTTTTAAATTCGATGTATCATGTAGGTGGTGTCTGGGAGCCAAAATAAACAATACAAACCGAATTGGCTCCGATATAGAGAGAATAGGAGAGATTGAGGAGCTGAGAGAATTCACATATCTGGGGTACAGATCCAGGGAGGATAAGAAGGACGCGGCGCATGTGAAGAAGATTGCTAAAAGGGCAAATAAGGCGATGGTGCAGGTCAGGACGTACACAATCGGTACTGGAGATGGTTTCTGAGTCTGGCGAGGGACACAGGGGTATATTGTTAAGGTGGATAAAATGTGTGTGGAGACAGGCAGAAGAGCAGTTAAATATGAAGAAATGATAAAAGACCATACTGCGGGATCCTAGGGGAATGTTGGAAGTTAGGGAGGGGAAGATTAGATATGGTATAGAAGAAAGAAGGGAATATTACAAAAGGACAGGTTATTCGGAGGCAGAGATAAGTAACAAAAGAAGGGAAGGGGTGTTGATGTGAGGGGAGTTAAGTGACAGGAATAGGGATGACGTCAACGAGTCAACGTGCCTGAGGAAGGCAATTTTGCCGAAACAGCTGTAGCACTGAAAAGTTAGTCTAATAAACTATTTAACACTGTTGACTCATACCTTTTTGATTTCACACATCTCAACGATGCAAATTGAATCCCAACTTTCCAAGGAATAGGGATGTCCAGAGACAGGAGAAAAGGACGCTGATACGAGAGGGAAGATACAATAAAAGATATAATGAGGGGACATAATGACGGAGGGGTTTCCAAAATACTTGATGAGGAAAGGAAAAGGATACTTTTGTGGCAATGAGGAGAGAGAAAACAGGTACTGGGCGGACGATGTGGAGAGGATTGGGAAACGCTAGAACATATGTTAAGAGGATGTAGCGAGCTGAGAGAAGAGGAAAGGAACCGAAGACAGATTCTGGAATAGGGGGGAGAAGACTGGGAATGGATGAGGGAGGTGGTTAGGACGAGGAGAGGGAGGAAGTTGAATTTGGTTTGTCATATATTGTAATGGAAAAGGTAGTATACTACCACAAGGGAGTATACTTGCTGCTAATAGAGCCTACTTACTACGCTAACAAAACGTTTATCAGGTCTAGAATCGTCTCCAGAACAACCAAAATCAAGGATATACAAAACTCTGATTATGCCGGTTATCACATATGGATCAGACACATGGAGCTTGACAGCTAGCGATACAAAGAAACTTCTTGTTTTTGAAAGAAAAATAATTAGACGAATATGGCGAATACGAACGAACGCAGAGATTGAAGGTATCCTAGAGAGAGAAAACATTGTACGTTTCATAAAGGTCAAACGTCTCAGGTGGTTTGGACATGTCATGAGAATGGCAAATCACCGGCTACCAAGAAGAATGTTCGCGTCTAACATGCCAGGAAGATGATGCCAAGGTTAATCTCGAAATCGCTGCAAGCATGAACTGGAGAGGGATTTTCTGAGTATGAAGGTGTGAAATTGGAAAGGCAGAACTTCAAGCCGAGATGGATGGCGGGAAGCCGTGAAGCAGGCTAAGGCTCACCCTGAGCTGTTTTTATAGTACAATTGTATGAAGTAGTAAGTATTTTTTAGTAAATATTTCAATTTTAGTACGTTTCATAGAGGTACTTATAATTACAATCTGTTCATAGAACATTAACATAACGTTAACAACACGTGCGAATATCGGATTCTGCAGATACATGCATTTCGAATCATATTAATTGATTCGCTGCCACTATGTTTCTTTCAATCGTCAAAAGATCCGTGAATCATGTAGTGCTGTGTTCTTTGAAAAGCAGCGAATGGTTTAAAACCAAACTTCATTAAACCTTTACGAAATTGTCTAAATTTGTCCTAAATTGTGAACATAAACGTTAAAAACTGGTCTATAATGTTCAAACTGTATCTAAGATTATGTAATTTTGCACTACAATTGTTTAAAATCGCAAAAATTTGTTCAAATTCATATAAATTTTTATAAAAATGTCTAAAATTATTCAAATAGCCTAAAATTAAACATAACATTAGTTGAACTACACTAGAAATAACACTAAACCTAGAAACTTTGGAGTTTAGCCGTGCGTCTTTTGAAAAGGCGTTTGACATTTCCGACACTTCTAACTTATTTCTGAAGAAGGTTGCAACATGGTATCCGAAACGTCAAACGCTTGTTTTAAAATCGAAAGTTTCTAGTTCTAGTATTGTGCTTCTTCTAGTATTAGTTTAGTTGTCCAAAATTATTTAAAAGTGTATCCAAAATTGCCTCAAATGATCAAAATAAACACTGTCTAATACGTCAAAATGTCTAAAATTGGTTTACTATCAAAATTCAAGAAGATGTTCGCATTCTTCTTTGATGAAATTGGTGGTTTGTCGCCTTTTCTCAGTCTCCATTTCCAAATTTTAATTTTAAGGTTAGAACAGGTTAGAATATCATCAAAATACCTAATAGTAGGTCTTTTGGTCACATAGAACTGCCAATTTAATATAATAGACTCCTAAATCCCTAGATTCCTTGGTTATCTCAAGGATTTATTAACTATGAGATAAATTGAGGTGGTAGTACGTACGACCCTGTTATCTACGATATAAATTGTATCTTATAGATAGCTTAACTGACAGATAGCATTGGTTTGGTAGTAACGGGCCTTAGTAGAACTAGAATCATTTGGGTTTAGCCGCACGTGTCTAAAGACGACTAAACCCAAATGTTTCTAGTTCTAGGTCTGATGTTAGTTCTAGTGACAGTGCAAGTGTAAAACTGGAACTATCCGCACGTCTCTAAAGACGGCTAAACCCAAATCATTCTAGTTCTACGTATAGTGTTAAGTCTACATAGTAACAGTGCTAGTGTAAAACAAGAACTAATCCTAGAACTAGAAACATTCGAGTTAGCCGTGCGTCTCTTAAGACGGAAACTCAGAGTTATCATAAGGACATCATCTTTTCCAAGCAAGAAAGCTTTTCCTTTGCGAAACTACCCAATGCCTTTACTATTAAGCTATGTTGCATTTTATGTGGGACAGTGCAAGTACACAGCAGTTTCGTAAGTATGATTACTGCATTCATATACATGGTGTATCTAACGAGATTTTTCAGCGAAAATTAAGGGGGATTTTCATATAACTTTTTGGTCAAAACCACTTCTTCTCCAAGTTACAGCCCTCTAGAATTAGCGAAAAAAATTGTTTTTCTTTAATTTAATAAGGATGAAATTTGGCATATAACTATTACTAATAAGGTGACATTTTTGACGATTTTTATAACCCTAATATGTTTTTATTAGGGGGCAAAAAAAATCCAACCCTATGATACTTCGCATCACAACTTTTTAATGCGTCTACATTTTTCTATTTAAAAAATTGATTTAAATAGAGGTATTCAATATGCAACTTTTTTGTCTCTTAACATTTTCTCCTAAAATTGTTAGTTTGTCCATAAAAAAATAAAATAGTACTCAGACCTATTTGACACAAATTCACAGTATGGTTATTATTTATATAAAAATATCAAGTAGACTGATGTCATAATGACAAATTTTTAAATATTAAGAACAGTTTCTTCCAAAATTGTTAATTGAATCAAAACAAAAAAAAATATAATACACAGACAATAACAATTAACAAAACTACAAAAACAAATAATAACGTTAACAAAATATTAATATAGTAGAAACCACGAGAGCTGGCAGTGACAGATCGCTTAAAAATGGTATGAATCAAGATATGGACGTACGACTTAGATTATTTCACCACATACATTTAAATGTGGTATGTTATTAATGGAGGTTATATGTCAAACATTGTCAAAGATATTATTTAATGATTTTCCTTTCAATGAAAACATTTTCGGCTTGTGAAAACATTAGCTTTGTTCGTTGGGACTGCACTACTCTGCACGACATGGCACTCGTATGACGTCATAGTGCAATGAAGTGTAAGTCAGTGCAATGTCATGTCAACTTAGTGCAGGTCAGAAAAGTGTATAAACCGTGGTCGCAACGAACAGATTTTTATAAAAAAAACTGTATAATATTTGAAATGGACGAACAGGAGATTGTCAGCGAAATACTCGTGGAAAATGAAATCATTGCAGAATGTTTTTTTGGTAGCGATTCATCAATTATTATTATATTATTATTATTTTTTATTTTTTTCAATTATTAGTAAAATATATTTTCTACCCCAAACTACTAACCCTTATTAGTTCTTTCAAAAGTACTACTTAACGTATAAAGAAATCACATGCTAAATTGCACCAAAATCGATAAGCAGCACTTGAAAAAAAAAATTTGGGGTGGAGAGAGTAGTTAACCCCAGCTACCCCTAAATGAGAAAAAACACATAGTTAATATTTTTAAATGTACTATAAGTGTATTTAATGAAGCCAAAATCGACAGGGTAGTTTTTAAATTATTCCAAAAAAGTAGGGGTAGTTTTCTACTGCCTCTACTGGGATTGAATATACTGTGTTCTCTTATACAACAAATATTAATTATTATAAGGTTTTATTTCTTAATATTTAATATTAATATTAATTATTACAAAACACGTTTTCAAATATTCCGCCATTTTAGTTATACTGCATTAAACTGCACTTATTGAACTTAATCGAAAGCAGGTGCAACAAAATCTGCACTAACTTGCACCGGCTGCACTAAATTGCACTGCACATGGCTCAACGAACAGTATGAGTGCAACTGCACTAAACTGCACTATCCCCAACGAACACACAACATCTGCACTAAATTGCTTAGTGCAAGTGAGTGCAAGTAGTGCAGTCCCAACGAACAAAGCTATTAACAGATTCATGACAACGCTCACAAGACGTTTCGATTTGAGGTTATAATTATAGAGTTACATCCCTTAGAAGAACAGACGTACTTTTTCGACGTGGCCATTTGAATTGTACAGCAGACGTATTAAAGTAATGCTATCTCTTTCTAACACACATTACTCTCTAGCGGTTTGTGAACTACGTATGGTATTTGTAACAGCGGAAAACGATGATTTACTGCCAGCTCTCGTGGCGTCTACTATAATCATAGTAAATGTTGAAAATGCCGCCCCTCAGCAACGACGCACGATTCTACCCTTCGCCTCATTCCATTTCGTATTCTTCGCACATGATGCGATGATACGATTCCGTAAATCATTGATATTTTCAACAGGAGTTGAATAAACCAGGGTTTTAAGAAAACCTCAAAGACAGAAATCTAGTAGATTTAATTCCGGAGATCTGCTGGCCAATTCTGAGGATCACCGCGGCCTATTCAACGATTTGTATAAACTTCGTCTATTGAAACGTGAAACCTGATTTCTATCGAAACGTCATCAAGAAGCAGGGGCAACTCCTCTTCGAGGAAATTACAGTATGCGTCTCCATTTAATCTCATTGGAAGAAAATATGGTCCAATTAAATAATTGTCAATGACCCCAAGCCACACATTTAATGAAAATTGGAGTTGAAAATTGGATTCAACAATTTTATGTCGATTTTCTTCAGCCCATATGTGATTATTATAAAAATTTCTGATGGATTTTTTTAAAATATTCGCCTCATCAGTAAACAAAATACGACATAAAAACTGCGGGGTTTGTGTAACCATTTGAAGAATCCATTGGCAAAAAATTAACCCAGGTTAAAAATCTCGCGGTAAGAGCGCTTGAACACGTTGCAGATGATAAGGATACAAAAGTTGTTCTTTTAAAATCCTAAACACGCTGGAATGGCTAAATTAAGAACTTCCTCTAGTGCTACATTACGTACTTCTCGTGAACGTCCGCAATCGACAATTCTTCTTAAAAAACGTCCATCTTCTCGAAGACGTTGATGAATACGCGGAAATATGCTGTGATGAAGTAGTGTACGTTCTGAATATAACTTAGCGTAAAGCCTTCTAGCTTCTAACCCATTTCCATTAGCACGACCATACACAAACTGCATGTCTGCCATTTTGGCGTTTGTGTAGTTTGCCATTGTGTTACTAATTAAGCAATAATTGTTTTAGTTTACAAAAATAATACGGACAAAATCAAAACAATGAAAATATTTGTCATTATGATACTTGCCTACTTGATATTTTTAAACAAATAATTACCAATCTCTGAATTTATGTCAAATAGGTTTAAGTATTTTTAATGGATAAACTAACGATTTTAGGAGAAAATATTAAGAGACAAAAAATACCTCTATTTAAATCAAGTTTCTAAATAAAAAAATGTGGACGCATTAAAAAGTTCTAATACAAAGTATTATAGGGGTGGATTTTTTCACCCCCTTGTAATTATATTATAGGGTTATAAAAATCGTCAAAAAATGTCACCTTATTAGTAATAGTTATCTGCCAAATTTCATCCTTCCAAATTCCTCCATAGTGAATTTATTAAAGAAAAACAATTTTTTTCCCTAATTTTAGAAAGCTGTAACTTGGAGGGGAAGTGGTTTTGACCAAAAAGTTATATGAAAGACTCTTTTGCATCAATTTATATTGTATTGTAAGTTATATGAAATTCCAGGTATATAATACACTTAAATTTTAAATGTTTTAAAATTTTTTTAAGTTTTAATAAGCAAAAAAACAACATTGCGCCTTCTCGCCACGTCATGAGGAACAAGAAGCACCATCCCTAGCAGAGATAGATTTAAAAGCCCTTCAAAACCTAATAAATAATAAGTCACCAAATCCCATGCGAAATTCCTCAAACAAGGAAGGGTCAATGTTAAAATCAACAAGTTAACTGACACTTACCTTCGTGATTTTTAAACAACTCAGAATCAACAACTTTAGGATGGGGAGCAAACGTATAATAAATAGTCGTTTTGTTCTCATAAAAAAACTCCGATCGATGCGTTAACGTAACAACAACAGCCGAAACTGAAGCAAAAAGTAAAAAGAGAAACATCCCGATAACGATACAAACGATTCTTCGTCTTCGCCTCTCTTTGGCTTTTTCTTCAACACTTAACGCGACACTTTTTCTTCTCGCGTTACTTTTTCTTCTCAAACTTTTCCGTTTTTCATCACCAAAGCTTGAACTTCTCGATGGTATTTTTCTGTCATCGTAACTTATCTGCGATCTTCTCGATCGCTTCGAAGAGTTTCTTTTGGGTTGGTGAAACGAATGAAAAGAAGCGACCGAACCCCTCCGAATGTCATCTAAAGAAGATGTTTTTAAAAGTTTGCGATCGTCCCGAAACGATGGACTCCTCGAATGACTCGGTGACGGTTGAAGACTGTTTTGATGGAAATTTTGAAGGCTATTTTGGTTGCTATTATGCAAAACGTGTTGATGAAAGTGGTGTATTTTTGCGTTTTCTATCTCATCGGCCAGAAAGATACCGTCGATGTCGTAAGCACTCATCTCGTTTTGATTGTTGGTGGTTGACTGAAAAAATCCTTCTCTCTATCCTCACTAAAACTCGGTTTGTTTTAAACCGCTAAATATAGCGAATACACAGTGCGGTCGGTGTTTCAGCTACGCAAGTCTACTTTAAGTTTCAAGGATGGGAGAACGACTGAAGAAATTGTGTTGCACGAGTTGGTCGATACCCGTGATGACGGAAGCCGCACGTGTTAATTTTCCTACGCGAATCGATTATAGGAAAAACTGGAATATAATGAGACTCATCGAAAAGGAAATCGATTTCAATTATAAATATTTTACCAAAATAATTTATTCAAAATGAAAAAGGGTTTTAAATGATTTTATGTTACTTTAAAAGCTTTCTCCTGATAGTTTGATTATTTTTTAAGACGAATCTAGCGTTAGCTTTAAGAAAGCTTTGTAAAACATTTATTTCGAATTTATAGTCGTTTAAACTCGGGTTTAAATGGTGTTAATTTGAATTTTAGAGAGTGTTTATAGTTGTAACAAAGATGTAGATAATTAAGAAGTGGATTGAGTGAGTTTTAGTGCAATAAAAATATGCAACATAGTGATATCTTATGCTAACTAGCGCTGTCGTTTGTAAAATAGATAAGATGAGAGATGTTAATCTATTTGTAGAGTCTCTCAAGATGGCCAAGGGCCGAAACTAGTTAGACTTAAATTCTATATAAAATAAAAGACAAACTTTTAATTTTATACTAACATCTAAAAAACGACACTGACCCGAAATTGTAGGTACATCTATTTTTTTTCTTTTGTAGAATTTCTTGGTGTATCTAAGTGTAGTATCTAAGTTGGTTCTTAGACGTATGCTGCAAATCAGACTTGAAATCGTATAACGTGATTGTCGCATAGCTTTATACTTTAAAACAAATGGTATTTTAGGTCTTTTGGTATTCTACATTTTTTTCTAAGATAAGTTACACCTTTACCTACGAAACAACATGAAATCTCTAAAAACGATCAAATGTCGCGTAGTCAAGTGATGTATAACGCGCTACAATTGTTGTTACAAGTTCTCTAGATGAATGAAAAACATGAAAACATCTTCATCATGTTTGTCAGAACTCTGTTAATAGTTTTACATAAATTATATCGTAAGAAATGAATACAGTAACAAGATTTGAGTGGTTTTATGCTAACTAGCGCTACCTAGCATTGTCACTAGAACTGACACTAGAGGTAGAATGATTTGAACCCGAATGATTCTAGTTCTACCTCTAGTGTTAGTTCAATGAAGAATATACAACAATTTAACGCTGAATAAAAGTTAAAATTAGAACTAACACTAGACCTAGAACTAAAAAGTATAATAATAATCACTTTATTCGGGCAATTTTATAATTACAATCTTGTGAAGTAATATAATATACAGGGTGATTCATAAGTAATGGGCCAAATTGTAAATGTACGTTCAGGAGGCCAAAATAATAATATTTTCATTAACAATAATGGGTCTTAGTCTGCTCCTTACTGAGATACAGGATGTTAAAGCGAAAAAAATAAAATAGATTTTTGTTAATAGATCAGCTACTTTTCTACATAATGACTCATAGTTGACTTATAGTTTTTGTAAGGGTAAACAATAATGTGTGAGAGGATTTGAGTTAACTCGTAGATGTCGCCACATGCGTCATATGAATTATGAAACGTCAATGAGCTTTTACGTTTAATGAATAGTTTAAAACATTTTATTGTTAAGTAAACTGATTCATTCTTGTCCTAACATAAATCAAAATGCCGAGACATAATCACTTTTCAAACGAAGAAATGAGAGACATGTTATGCGTTTACGCACAAGAACGTTTTTCTGGGCAAGCAGCATCCAGAAAATATCGTGAAATGTACCCTTACAGAAGGCAGCCAAACCGGAAGATATTTCAAAATATTTATAATCGATTGGGTGAAACAGGTTCATTTCGTCCAAAATATCATACAGGACGTCCTAAGATTATCACTCCGCAGCAAGAAGATGAAATTTTGGTAAGAATTGCGCAAAATTCTGAAATAAGCACTCGTCGATTGTCTGCAGCAACTGGAATAAGCCAACCATCCGTGACTAGAATTTTACACAAGGAAAATTTATATCCCTATCATTTTATACCTGTGCAAAATTTACTTCCAACAGATTATCGAATCAGAGTTCAATTTTGTCAGTGGCTAAAAGGAAAATTGAATAATAATCCAACATTCCTAAATAACATTCTTTTCACGGATGAAGCAACCTTTACCAGACGCGGAGTTTTTAATTGGCGAAATAGTCATGCCTGGGAAACCGAAAACCCTCGTTTAAAAAAAGATAGACATTTCCAGCACGAGTTTAAAATAAATGTGTGGTGCGGTGTAATAGGCAATACATTATTGGGCCCAGTTGAATTACCTCCTAATTTAAATGGAGAGTCATATTTAATTTTTTTAAATAATGACTTAGTCGACCTCTTGGGAGATCTTCCATTACAACTAAGAAGAAATATGTGGTTCATGCAAGACGGTGCTCCTCCACATTTTTCACGTGCTGTGCGCGAACATCTGAATGAAACATTCCCTCACCGTTGGATTGGACGTGGTAGTGAATTTCAGTGGCCACCTCGCAGTCCCGATTTTAATCCACTTGATTTTTATGTGTGGGGTTACATGAAATCAATGGTCTATGCTGAACCTACTATAAATACACGAGACGAGTTATGGAATAGAATTCAAGATGCAGCCAATTCAATACGAAATAATCCTGCTACATTTTTTAAAGTCAGACAATCCTTAACCAAACGGTTAAATGCGTGTATAAATGCTGGTGGTGGTCATGTTGAAAACCTTTTGCAGTAGCTCATAATTAAGCTTAAATTTAATTTAACTTCGCACAACATTAACATGTAGGTTTTGATAACAGTTGTCGTAAGTGGTCTTAGTTCAAGTCTGTTCTAATGTTGTATTTCGTTTTATTAACTGGCGTACAATAAATTGTTTTATTACGTAATTTTTTTATGGTTTCAGTTTAATATTGTTATCAATTATCAATTACGGTTAGGTAAATGTCAACATTCCATGCCATGCTTGTGTCTTAACAGATTAATGCTACGTCGACCACCGTGAAATGTAGTGTAGTGAATTAGTAAAATTCAAATATCTCGAAAATCGTTAATATTTTCAAGATCAAAGAAGTATAGCTTTTTTCTACAGAAATGATGGGGCTATCCAAATTAAACAAGTATGTTGTAAAATAATGAGCGATAAAAAATTTGTAGCTGATTTCATCTAATTCATATGGCGCATGTGGCGACATCTACGAGTTAACTCAAATCCTCTCACACATTATTGTTTACCCTTACAAAAACTATAAGTCAACTATGAGTCATTATGTAGAAAAGTAGCTGATCTATTAACAAAAATCTATTTTATTTTTTTCGCTTTAACATCCTGTATCTCAGTAAGGAGCAGACTAAGACCCATTATTGTTAATGAAAATATTATTATTTTGGCCTCCTGAACGTACATTTACAATTTGGCCCATTACTTATGAATCACCCTGTATAAATAATATACCTTATTCGGTACAAGAATGATTTTCAAAAGAAAAAGAAATAATAAAAATACAAAAATAAGACAAAATATTATAAAACCAATTTAATTTAACGTGATAGAAAAAATTTCGAATATTGTTGTACTTTTACTGGTTTATTTATATTTTTGTTGTCTAACTAGTTTCGGCAAAAAGACATCATCAGAGACAACTACAAGAATTAACAATTTTTAATCAATAAGTGAAATTTAAATATGTGAATTAACAATAAAAAGTTTTTTAAAAAATACTTACAAGTCAATGAATTTTACAGGAAATTAACATCGAAAATTTTCCTGGTTTAACTACTGGTTAATATTAATTATAAATAAACCAGTAAAAGTGCAACAAAATTCGAAATTTTTTCTATCACGTTAAACAAACTGGTATAATGGATATTAACTTCAAATTCAACCTAAATTTAATTTAGTTATTGAGAAAAAAGCCCGAACATATAGGCGGAGTGCAGGTCAACCCTGATCTTCCTGATCTTTCTCAATCTAACAGAAAGAAAGACCGTAAAGTAAAAAAAAAAAACAACAAAACAAAGGAAAAAAAAAAGATACCAATTGCAAGGAAATAATGAAAACTCATAGAAAAATGAGAGATAACCGTCACCCATCCATCAGCCAACATCTCAATGCTCTTTTAAATCGGTTCAGGGGCAGTCCAATCAGATGCCGAGGTAAATTATTGTATATGATGTATATCTTATAAGAAAAACACCGTTTGAAAAATTCTGTCCGGTGGGAAGGAGGTGTTAGTCTACCCCTGAAGCGAATGTTAACATTATGTATGTACGTCCGTTCTGAATTTAATCCTGTCGTGCAGGTATGGAGGGGTAGCTTCAGTGATGACCCTATAATATAAACAGGCCTTGTGGATGTATCTGCGAAATTTGACGTTCAGCCATTTTAATTGCTTAAAACTAAAAGACACATGATCATATTTCCTCAGGCCGAAAATTAAACGAATGCACGAGTTCTGAAGCTTTTGAATTTTTCCCTGATGCCTGGAATCCAAAAAAGCCCCGTATATGCTATCACAGTAATTGGAGTGTGACAATACCAGAGAGTTGCATAAAAGTTTTTTTGTGTGCCAGTCGAGACTATAACGATTAGAGTAAATCAGTTTCCTGGATATATACCCGGGGGTATTTACCCAAGATGGGTATTTAGAGGTACTTATAAAATTTAATTTAAATTGAGTTGTTGGCAGTTTTGCAAGCACTTCAAGAATGCAGAGTCGATTATATTATCGATACACCAAACTTGTTTATAACATCTACAAGAATTCTACAATGACGGTAAAATTGCATAAAAGTACTGAAGAGAATGGAAGTAGAAAAGTACTGATTGTGAGTAAAACAAGACGATACAATGTTGAACCCAAATTGTTCATCATAGTCCTGGAGAATGCATTTTAACAACTAGATTGGACCCAAAAAAGCGTAAACATTGATGGCAAATACCAAGTAATTTACGCTACGCGGACGATATAGTTCTTATTTTGGATAGCCTTGGAGAGATGAAACTAATGGTGAACGACTTAATGGAGGTGTGTGCAAGAGTCGGGCTAAATATTAACGTAAAGAAATCTAAATTTATGACAAATCTTGTTCCTAAGTCTAACATCAACATTGGGGATAATGTGATTGAGAGGGATAACAGCTATTTGTATCTTGGCCATGAGGTTCATGTATCGAGAAATAATCAAACAAGCGAACTAAACAGCCTACGGGAAACTTAGAGACATCTTCAAGAGCGATATTCCTATATATTTGAAAAGAAAGGCTTTCAATCAATTCGTGTTTCCGCTTATGACATACGGCTCCGAAACATTAACGGTAGCCACTGCTAGGAGGCTCAAAGTAACGCAAAGACCGAAATGAAGACATATGAAGAAGAACTGGCGCAAATGATCTGGGCAGCATTGTGGCAAAGCTCAACAATTGAATTCAGACAGCACAGAATAGAATCGAATGGAACAGAATAGGGAAGGCCTATGTCCAACAATAGCTGGATGATAATAATCATAATAACTTGATCTAATCTAAATTACGACAGATTCGTCTGATGATAGACGTCCATTTCATCATCTTCCTCTTAATTTTTTCGGAATCTGATGTATTTTTACTTGTATCACTTTTATACGTACTGTTTGGGTATTTACCCTGGGCCGGGGTAAATACCCGGATAAATATCCATTTTATAAATACCTACCCGTCAGGTATTTACCCAGTGCCCATCACTGGAGTAAATCAATTTTAACGAGCCATAAGCTCGACCAATCAACTGATTAGTGTGTTCCCTAAAGCTCAACGCCTCACCCATGACCAGTCCGAGGTTCTTGACAGATTTACTCAATGGAATAGGAGTATCTCCTATCGACAGGTGATAAAACCCCTACAAATTACATATAAATACCGGGGTTGGGCATAATGCACTAAAAAATAAATGTAATAAGAGTTTCACTACCACTACTTCTTCAGTGGTAGTTAAATACGAATTTCATCATCACTGAATATTTAGTGATAGTGAAAAAAAAAATTACATTATCACTAAACCTTTAGTGATAGTGAAAAAAAAATTGCACTACCACTAAATATTTAGTGATAGTGAAAACCTTTAGTGATAAATAAGATTTTTCAGTAACATAACACTGCTTCTTGAAGAATAAAAGTAAGACTATACATACAGGGTGTACAAAAAGTATGGAATAATGGTTCTACAGCCTAAACTTCAA
Source organism: Onthophagus taurus (assembly GCF_036711975.1). NCBI lineage: Eukaryota > Metazoa > Arthropoda > Insecta > Coleoptera > Scarabaeidae > Onthophagus > Onthophagus taurus. The sequence continues at coordinate 4,365,758 of NC_091968.1, read as the reverse complement.
CTTATATTAAAAAAAGTTTTAAATAAATGTAACTTGAAACTATTTTCCGCATATTTTGGCGTAGAAATAAAATCAAAATGATGACGGCAGTCTGAGTTGCGACATGGTGAGTGTGTTTTTTAAATGTAACACCCTGTATATTTTAAGGTTTTTGGATTCCTTGAATTGACGACAAGACGTCAAGTCATTCCATCAAGTTAGAACAAGCGAAAGCCCAGTCCCGCAACCATCACGATTCCAAACGTGTTGTTTACAGTCGTGTGCCGGTGAGTAAAGTCACTTTTCATTCCTGTAGGACTAATATTAAGAGGAATCAAAAAAATTAATCATATTTTCAACAATTTTTATATTGCGGATACTTTGTTTCGGCATTATTTCAGCCGATTTGGCATTCCTAGCACTATAACCCATGATCATGGACGACAATTCGAATCAAAGCTCTTTTCAAAATTTCACACCCTTCTAGGAACACGTCAAATTCATACATCCACCTTCCATCCCCAAAGTAACGGAATTTTAGAAAGGTTTCACCGTTCTTTAAAAACAGCCATAACTGCCAGAGGTAACACTACGAGGTGGAACAATGATCTTCCCTTGGTTCTCCTAGGCCTCAGATCATCTCTTAAGGAAGACCTAGGTTGTTCATCTGCCGAACTTGTATACGGTCAACCACTTAGGCTTCCAGAAGAATTTTTTGTTAATATTCAACACCCTTTGGAATCTGATCCATTGCTATCTAGTTTACGAGAAACATTCTCTTGTTTGAAACCCGTAAACACAGTTTTTCATTCTAACCAAAAACCATTTATTCATAAAGATTTATTCATTTCAAAATTTGTTTTTGTCAAAATTAATGGGATTCAACCCTCTTTAACACCAAGATATGAAGGCCCATTTAAAGTGATAAAAACATTTCCGATATATTTTGTAATTTTCAAAAATAACAAGGAAGTAGCTGTTAACATCAACAACCTTAAACCAGCATTTCTTTTAAAAGAAAATTCAACATGTCACCACAGCGAGGCATCAATTCTCATAATATAAAAATTCAAAAAAAAGTTACTTTCAATTTTTAATATGAATTTTTTTTTTATTTAACCACCATATTATTCCTCTTTTTATTAATCTTTATAGGAGGGGAAGTGGCTGTAGTATGCTGTGCACACGACATGTACAAATCAAAAAGAACGTTACTATATAAAATTATCATCATTCAAATAATCAATCGATTCTATCAGTCCTTAGAATGTAGTTCATATTATTATTTAATAAAATATTAATCCACAATACACCTTGCCATACCGTTTAGTGGGAAACTTTCAATTCCGTTTTGCATTCGATCTTGCATGACAACCATCAGAATGTTGCCCAGAATTAATCCCAGTTAGGATTAAGAATTGATTTTTACTTCTGGAGATTCAAAAACGAAAAATATTCTTACAACGTAGCAACCTAATCGAAGACGAGATTGCTTGAGGAGTTTTTTTATACCATCTCTGCTGTGATTTGCAGTTATTGCATCAGCTGGTTGGAGACTGATAGGACCAAGTGGTCTTTAAAATGCTCTATTGGAATATGCACTATTGACTCACCCTGTATATACCCACACCCTGTATAAGCTGAGATTGCATGAGGAAATGTATTCCAAAATCGTGGAAAAGTCGTTCAAAAAAGTAGTCGTGATTTATTTCGCTAGATTTTCTTAATGACATCGTTTAATCGTATAATTACAGCGCATATACACCAAGAAGCATTTTTATCAACAAACTAATTGATAACTAACATCGGACATAAAATATAAATTCAAATGCATTTAGGTAACATGTTTCACTAAAAGTTTAGTGATAATACATTTTCTTCACTATCACTAAAGGTTTAGTGATAATGCAATTTTTTTCACTATCACTAAATTTTCAGTGATAATGGATTTTGCATTTTAACTACCACTGAATAGACAGTGGTAGTGCAATTTAGTGGTAGTGTAAAAATGCCCAACCCTGATAAATACTATGGATTACAGAATATGTAACTTCCGAGCTGTGAAATGCTAGTCCGAATCGGATGCTATTAGGTCTTGGGGCAGCTTCCTCTTTAAACACGTGTGGATTTGTTGGCGACCGACTTGATGCTGAACAGCACTAGAGCACTTAGTGATATTGTTAAAAAACTTTTTAGTTCGTTTTTTAATAAATTCGCTGATAGTTGGGACATTTAAGTCTTCATGGAGCTCCTCGTTTCTTACAAACCATGGCGCGTTCACTGAGATCCACAGAATTACTGGGCAAGAGTAAGTTACTAGTGGCCTGATGAGGGCCTTTGTAAAGAAGTAGAATGCACTCAGTTCGCAGTGGTTATTTTCTGTTGATTAGAGAATACAATTTGTGAAGCCTGGAATTTCCTTGGTTGACCTTTGAGATTGTGTTCAGTTTGCGCCACAATATTTATACAGCAGCAGAAGAAATAACTGCAAAGAGTCACAACTATTAAAAAGATCTTTTCTGCAACTATGCAGAGTTTTTATTAGGGCCGACGGCAAACAATTTAAGCATTTGCTTTAGTTTTAAGAAAATAATGCTATAATAATCCTTTTGTTTGTTTAATTTTGTCTTTAGGTTAACCTTATATGAAACAATCCTTTTACAAGACATAAGGGCAACCATCTTGTTGAAACCATATTTTGTAGTTCATAGATATTGACTGGCACATCTTCTAACAAAGTTAAGAGGAAATAAAGAATAAATACAAATAGTATACAAAAGTACGAATTTTTTAAATAACGTGTTTTTTGCAGAAAAACGTTTCGGGACATCCCCTGTATAAGATATTCTCTTCTCCGGGCGATTTGAACGACTTAAATGTTTGAATGTAATTTTTCTGGGATTCTGAATACAGCTTTGCTACCTCAAGATTGGCTGAAGCAGATTCTTCTATCAATTTCAAATTGCGAAGGCTCTGACGATATTAAAATTAATAGAATCAACCATTACTCTGTGATTGACGGTGGTTCACTTTCCATAACTTTGTCGTATAGCTTCGTAACGTTATCTCTAATGAGTCCGAGCTTCAAGTGGCTCTTTTTTTGACTTTGATCCTCAATCCATAAACTCAAAGCGTTTTCAACTTTTTCTATAGACCCTTTTCTAGAAAATCTGACAAATTTTGAAGATTTACAAACTGATATTTCAATACTTATTTTTTTAGCTACATCTGCTAAAATCATTATTTTATCTAGATACCTCACATTTTTATAAAAGTGATAACACTTTTCTAGATCGTTTAGAATCGGTTTTCAAGTTGAGAATATGTTTTCAATTCAAAAAAAAAAATTTGTTCCGATCTGGTTTAAATTTAGTTTCCGATAAACTCGAAAAATATTCGAAATTCAAGTGTTGTTCATTTCGTGAAGTGCATTTCAATTGAATCAGTCGTTGAACGTAAGCCAAACGCGTTTTATATGGATAGTTGAAAGACAAATGGATTGCGCACAATCATTAATCAAGCCGGTCCGGACGCGGCTCCGTTTCACGGTTTAAAAACACGGTAATTACTAACAGGGGGCCTCGCCGAATTGCATACGGAACGGCGCCAAATCGTAAATCCCGCGGACTCGCAAACCAATAAACCCCTCCGCGAACTCGCGCTACTATATTTCAACATTTCAATAAAACGAGTGGAAAACAGAGACAAACGCGGAGATGGTGTTTGCACATTTGGCCCAGTTTCAAAACAACGCGGAAACTCTATTGTATGAAAAACAGATAAAAAATTCAATGGAAGTGAAAAAAACATAAGTTGAAAATAAATTTTTTTATGTGGAGTATGCAACCAATTTTGCATCTAAAGTTTTAATGTAAAGTTGCGTGCGGTTAAATTCGAATGTTTCTAGTTTTAGCTCTAATTTTACAAAATCATTAGAACTAACACAAGACCTAGAACTAGAATTATTCGGGTTTAGCCATCTTGAAAGACGTGCGGCTAAATCCGAATGTTTCTAGTTCTAGGTCTAGTGTTAATTCTAGTGACAGTGCTAAGTAGTGCTAATCAACACTACATAGCGCTAGGTTGTGTATTGTTATTGAACTAAAACTAGAACTAACACAAGACCTAGAACTAGAATCATTCGGGTTTAGCCGTCTTGAAAGACGTGCGGCTAAATCCCAATGTTTCTAGGTCTAGTGTTAATTCTAGTGACAGTGCTAAATAGTGTTAGTTAGCACTACATAGCGCTAGGTTGTGTATTGTTATTGAACTAAAACTAGAACTAGAATCATTCGGGTTTAGCCGTCTTGAAAGACGTGCGGCTAAATCCGAATGTTTCTAGCTAGGTCTAATATTAATTCTAGTGACAGTTCTAAGTGGTGCTAGCACTACGCACTACATAGCGCTAGGTTGTGTATTGCTATTGAACTAAAACTAGAACTAACACAACACCTAGAACTAGAATCATTCGGGTTTAGCCAGTGACATGATTATTAACTGGACTGTGCGTTCCGCATACTTCCAGTGTAAAAGAGTGATACCAATAGGTTAGGCAACCAACAGTGACCATTTTAGGCAAAAGCGACCGGCCACAAGGCAAGGTTAATGCTATTGCGGGGCTGATAAATGCGCAAATAAGAAAAATACCCTTCTACTATGCACTTTACTGCTCTGCTGTACCTTTGTCAGTGACAAAATGACAAAGTATCTGTTTATAAACAAGTTCAAAATTTCGACAAAAATAATTTTTTTAATAATATTTTAATAATAACATTTTAAAACATTTTAATAATGTCATTTTAGATATTCACATGAAGCAACTTGCTCATACTTACTTGTCTTATTATGCTATTTTAGTAAGAGCGCTTTCTTATGGCGCGGCCCAGCTTTTGCCTACAATGACAAATGTTGGTTGCATACCCTACTGGCATCACTTTATTCGGCGAACACGTAGTCCAGTTGATAACCATGTCACTGCGTTTAGCCGACTTGAAAAACGTGCGGCTAAATCCGAATGTTTCTAGTTCTAGGTCTAGTGTTAATTGCAATGACAGTTCTAAATAGTGTTAGTTAGTACTACATAACGCTAGGTTGTGTATTGCTAATGAACTAAAACTAGAACTAACACAAGACCTAGAACTAGAATCATTCGGGTTTAGCCGTCTTGAAAGACGTGCGGCTAAATCCGAATGTTTCTAGATCTAGGTCTAGTATTAATTCTAGTGACAGTGGTAAGTAGTGCCAGTCAACACTACATAGCGCTAGGTTGTGTATTGTTATTGAACTAAAACTAGAACTAACACAAGATCTAGAATTAGAATCATTCGGGTTTAGCCGCCTTGAAAGACGTGCGGCTAAATCCGAATGTTTCTAGTTCTAGGGTTAATTCTAGTGACAGTGTTAAGTAGTGTTAGTTAACACTACATAGTGCTAGGTTGTGTATTGCTATTGAACTAAAACTAGAACTAACACAAGACCTAGAACTAGAATCATTCGGGTTTAGCCGTCTTGAAAGACGTGCGGCTAAATCTGAATTGTTCTAGTTCTAGGTCTAGTATTAATTCTAGTGACAGTGCTAAGTAGTTTTAGTCAACACTACATAGCGCTAGGTTGTGTATTGTTATTGAACTAAAACTAGAACTAACACAAGATCTAGAATTAGAATCATTCAAGTTTAGCCGTCTTGAAAGACGTGCGGCTAAATCCGAATGTTTCTAGTTCTAGCTCTAGTATTAATTCTAGTGACAGTGCTAAGTAGTGCCAGTCAACACTACATAGCGCTAGGTTGTGTATTGTTATTGAACTAGAACTAACACAAGACCTAGAACTAGAATCATTCGGGTTTAGCCGTCTTGAAAAACGAGCGGCTAAATCCGAATGTTTCTACTTCTAGGTCTAGTGTTAATTCTAGTGACAGTGCTAAGTAGTGTTAGTTAACACTACATAGTGCTAGGTTGTGTATTGCTATTGAACTAAAACTAGAACTAACACAAGACCTAGAACTAGAATCATTCGGGTTTAGCCGTCTTGAAAGACGTACGGTTAAATCCGAATGTTTCTAGTTCCAGGTCTAATGTTAATTCTAGTGACAGTTCTAAGTAGTGGCAATTAGCACTACATAGCGCTAGGTTGTGTATTGCTATTGAACTAAAACTAGAAGTAACACAAGACCTAGAACTAGAATCATTCTGGTTTAGCGATCTTGAAAGACGTACGGCTAAATCCGAATGTTTCTAGTTCAAGGTCTAGTATTAATTCTAGTGACAGTGCTAAGTAGTGCTAGTCAACACTACACAGCGCTAGGTTGTGTATTGTTATTGAACTAAAACTAGAACTAACACAAGATCTAGAATTAGAATCATTCGGGTTTAGCCGTCTTGAAAGACGTGCGGCTAAATCCGAATGTTTCTAGTTCTAGGTCTAGTGTTAATTCTAGTGACTGTGTTAAGTAGTACTAGTTAACACTACCTAGTGCTAGGTTGTGTATTGCTATTGAATTAAAACTAGAACTAACACAAGACCTAGAACTAGAATCATTCGGGTTTAGCCGTCTTAAGAGACGTGTGGCTAAACCCGAATGATTCTAATTCTAGGTCTAGTGTTAGTTCTAGTTTCAATTCTAAGTTGTGTATTGTTATTGAATTAAAACTAACACTACACATAGAACTAGAAAAATGGCCATTTTTTGTGGAAGATGGCCATTTTTCATGACTTTTACGGAAATATAGCCATCTTAAGAGACGAGTGGCTAAACCCGAATGTTTCTAATTCTAGGTCTAATGTTAATTAAGTTGAAAATATTTTATGTGGAGTATGCAACCAATTTTACATCTAAGATTTTAATATAATGTGTGTTGTATTGTTAGTTGCATAATTAACATTCTTACCCATATCGTCGATAATTGGAGCCATCCTCAGCGTGACTCCAACAAGTAATAAACACATAAAAAGTAATAAACACGCTGTTGCGACGATCGTCCACCGAGCTCTTTGAGGTAACTCATCTGCTTCCAAAACTTTAACATGTTGCGGTTCGATGGGAACGGCTGCCATCGCAGCCATGTGACGTCTCGCTCGTCGTTTTCGGCGTCTTCTACGTTTCCGGCGAGCTCGTCTCAACGCTTCCGAAGTCATTAACGTTTCGTCGTATTCGTCGAAATCTTCGATTTTTAGTGAAATGTAATCTTCGTCGAAATGAAGTTGTCTAATAAGAAAAGAAATTTAAATTTTTAAATCAAATCGCTATTGAATAAACTTACACATCACCGTTATTTTCGTGTCTACAACAACACGTATGTCGATGTCCACTCGGACAAGAAGATTCAATTGAAACTCCTTGAAAAAGGAAGTTGGATTCTTCATCGCTTGGTTGGTTTTGTTGTGAAATTGTTTTGTCACATTTTCCCAAATTGTATCTATTAGGACTTTCTGGGGAAGAACTCGATATTCTTTGTCTACTTCTCCCTATAAGGAAAAAAAATTTAATTTAAAAATATTTTTTAAAAAATTTAATTCTTTTTTTACCATTTCTTTTAAATCGATGTTTCGCCAACCGAATCTCATCACTATTCCTACGTTTTCGATGCCTTCGTTTAAAATCTTTATGAAACCCTCCTTTTCCGCTATCTTTATCTTTGGAAGAAGTGGTCGATGTCGAGGCGATTCTCAATCGATTCACGAATAATTTCGGGCTCGAATGTAAACTGGAAGACGTCGTCTTATCGTTTTTAATCGCTTCCACTTTGCTTTGTAGTAATGTATTTAAAACGCCTTCAAGTTTAGCAACTTCCACGCAAGTATTTCGCGTTGATAGTGGTAAATCTTCTGTTGAGACTGCTTTATCCGAAACCGACATTATTGTTATTTTATTTAAAAAAAATCAACTAAATTATTATTATTATTATTGGAGGAAACGGTAGAGACTGTTTCGGCGGAGAAGATGATCTGGACAAATAGACGTCGTCGTTCGTTCGTTGAAACTGTTAAATGAAAGAGTTAAAGATTTAATGGGGTCATAAAAAAAGCACGAATGTGTTGCTTTTGTGTGTTGTGTTTAACACCCGGGTGAACGTGTGTTGTATTATTTATAGTTAAAACGGCGTTTTTTGGTGTGTGTTTCGGAAAAACATACAATGCCTTGCCATTTTTTGTTTGAAGCCAAAAAAGAATTTGGAGGGGACAAAGAAAAGAAAATAATCGTTAAAAAAAAAATTAAATTTTGGCGTAAACGGGTAATAAAAATGTCATAGTTTAAAAATATAGTCTTTTTTTATAATAAAGAGTGTCAAAATTTTTATATTTGAATGGTTTAGATAAATTTTAAATGGATCATACTAACAAATCAATTAAAAAAAGTTTCAAAATAATTTTAGTTTTAGTTCAATAACAATATACAACCTAGCGCTATGTAATGCTAACTAGCACTACTTGGCACTGTCACTAGAAGTAACACTAAAACTAGAAAAAATTGGGTTTAGCCGTCTTGAGGGAAGTGCGACTAAATCCGAATGTTTCTAATTCTAGGTCTAGTGTTAAGTGTTAGTTCTAGTGATAGTGCTAGTGCAAAACTAGAACTAACACAAGACCTAGAACTAGAATCATTCGGGTTTAGCCGTCTTGAAAGACGTGCGGCTAAACCCGAATGTTTCTAGTTTTAGGTCTATTGTTAGTTGTAGTGACAGTGCTAAGTAGTGCTACTTAGCCCTACATAGCGCTAGGTTGTGTGTTATTATTGAACTAAAACTAGAACTAACACAAGACCTAGAGCTAGAAAAATTTGGGTTTAGTCGTCTTAAGGTGGGTTCATGCAAAGTGTTTTAGTTTTAGTCATAGTCATAAGCGTTTGCTTTAGCTGTAGCTATAAGGAAAGGGATTGGTTCATGCAATATTTAAGCACAGCACATTAAAGGAGGATTTTGACATATAAAGAGTCGTGCCACAACCAAATTAAAAAAAAAGAAATCGGGAGTGAAACTATTTTGTTTGTTATGAACAAAAGGAAAATTATAGAAGTGAATTTTTCCAAGAAAACCACTGTTTACGACAATGTCGTTATTAAATTTAGTCATACATCGAACACATTGCAGTAAAGTCCAAATTTTCAAAACCTGTTCTGCAAATTGTATTCCGGTCGTCATCTTACAAAGTACTGTTTTTTGATTTTTGAGTATTAATAATAGTAGACATATACAGGGTGTCACACAAAAAACGCCCCAAGCTGTAACTCTGTCATTTACATTCCGATTTTCATGAGCGGGTTATCAAATGAAATAGTTTCATGAATACTATGATTCATGCTACAAATAAATTTTTTCCAAGGCCGTCTTCAATTTTAAGCGATTATTAACTTTTGCTTTTCAAATTGCTCTATATTTTTCTTTACGTCATTGGATAGAGATTGTTTTTCTGAATCCACTGATGTACAATACATCCATTTTCAATATAATTTTAGTAGAGAAAAGACACCTGTATATACAGGTTGCCACACAAGAACGCCGCTAGCTGTACATCTGTCATTTACCTTCCAATTTTCATGACTTAGCTATCAAATGAAATGGTTTCATGAATACTATGATTCATGCTACAAATAAATTTTTTCCAAGGCCGTCTTCAATTTTAAGCGATTATTAACTTTTGCATTTCAAATTGCTCTATATATTTTTCTTTACGTCATTGGATAGAGATTGTTTTTCTGAATCCACTGATGTACAATACATCAATTTTGAATATAATTTTAGTAGAGAAAAGACACCTGTATATACAGGTTGCCACACAAGAACGCCGCTAGCTGTACATCTGTCATTTACCTTACAATTTTCATGACTTAGCTATCAAATGAAATGGTTTCATGAATACTATGATTCATGCTACAAATAAATTTTTTCCAAGGCCGTCTTCAATTTTAAGCGATTATTAACTTTTGCTTTTCAAATTGCTCTATATATTTTTCTTTACGTCATTGGATAGAGATTGTTTTTCTGAATCCACTGATGTACAATACATCAATTTTGAATATAATTTTAGTAGAGAAAAGACACCTGTATATACAGGTTGCCACACAAGAACGCCGCTAGCTGTACATCTGTCATTTACCTTCCAATTTTCATGACTTAGCTATCAAATGAAATGGTTTGATAAATACTATGATTCATGCTACAAATAAACTTTTTCCAACGCCATCTTCAATTTCTAGCGATTATCAACATTTGATTTTCAAATTGCTCGGTATGTTTTTCTTCACGCTATTGGATAGAGTTTTTTTTTCTGAATCCATTAGTGTACAATACATCAACATTAATTGTAATTGTAGCATAGAAAAACATTAAAATAGTTTCTGAACATTCTCTTAAAGTCCCTTGTATTATACTGTAGTGTGCCATGGGATAAATGAAAAAACAACTTATAAGTATCATTTACAACTGCTTCGGGCATTGACATAGCATTTAATGACTGTTATCAGTTTTGCGTGTTATTTTTTTCCATGGCACACTGTGACACAGAAGTGACTAAGTCAATGTTCGGAAAATGTTTTAATTGTTTTTCTCTGCTAAAATTACAATTAATGTTAATGTATTGCACATCAGTGGATTCAGAAAAACAATCTCTATCTAATGACGTGAAGAAAAATATATGGAGCAATTTGAAAAATAAAAGTTAATAATCCCTTAAAATTAAAGATGGCCTTGAAAAAAATTTATTTGTAGCATGAACCATAGTATTCATCAAACCATTTCACTTGATGCCTCGGTCATGAAAATCGGAATATAAATGACAGAGTTACAGCTTGGGGCATTTTTTGTGTGACACCCTGTATATGTGTGTATATAAATATAAAGAATTCATGTAAAATTTAAACTTCAACAAATATTATGTACATCTAAATAACGAATTATCTTCATTGCTTTTACGATGTTAGGTTTATATAGATCATAGCCTCCATTTTCTACATCCTAAGACGACGTGCCTAAAGAAGACCAACTTATTGGTTGAAACGTAACGTAGCACCGATTTAATAATTGAATAAAATATCTTTCATCGTTTTTAAACAGTGTTTTTTTTGGAAAAATTTACTTCTATAGTTATACAGCGTGTCCCGTATCTTCCGCATCAGAGCATTATACGGTTGTAGGATACATTATTCTGAAGCGATCTTTCTAATAAAATTTTTTCGAAATGTTTATAATAACCGCACGGGAACTGTTTAAAGGAACTGTTTTTCGTCCAATCAGCAGATCGCAAATCAGACTCAGGTAATCGGTGCCACCCTCGGCCGGTCCGCTACGCCGATGATAACTCGTTTCCCACGTGTACTCACCAATAGATTCGTCATGGAAAGAGAAATAAACTTTTTCGATGAATCAAAGTTGTCCGTTATTGGTCGTCGTTAAACAGTTCCCGTGCGGTTATTATAAACATTTCGAAAAAATTTTATTAGAAAGATCGCTTCAGAATAATGTATTCTACAACCGTATAATGCTCTGATGCGGAAGATACGGGACACGCTGTATATATACGATGAATATAGAGTCAACATTAGATAAAAAAAGAAAATTGTTGTCGCTGCTAGAGTAATGTGCTTGAATGCAGCTCTATTAATCGCACAAAGATTAAGAAATAAAAGACAACGGCGTTTTGGCAGAAGATCAATCAATAAAATTGGAGGGAAATTATGCTACTTTGATTAGAAACATGTTGGAGAAAAAGGAAGACGATTTGCAATTTTTTAAATATGTTCGCATGTCGTTCGAAGAGTTTCAGGAATTGTTAAGACTGGTTGAACCTTTTTTAGCAAAAACACCAAATAAAGGTGCTATCTTACAATAAAATACAAAACCTAACTGACCTAACTTCAATTTATAAAATAAAACGAAACACTGCTATATTATAAGGACACAAAAGTGAAAAGTGCGCATGCGTCACGTTACGACCAATTGTTTTAGGTTTAAAAAGTTAAAAGTTGGGCAACTCTTGGGACTAGGACAAAAACATTTTAGTCGTAAGGTGTTGCATGAACAGTACTACTATAACACAATACCTTAACTTTTCACTCTTGCGACTATGCCAACAACTACGACTAAAACATGTTGCTTAAGAGACGTGTGACTAAACCCAAATGTTTCTAGTTCTAGGCCTGGTGATAATGCTAAGTAGTGCTTGTTAGCAGTACATAAACTAGAACTAACACTAGAAACATTTGGCTTTAACTGTCATAAGAAACGTGCGGATAAGAGTTGGCTTGGGGTTGTGACAAGTTTAATAACAATAGGTTGGGTTGGGTTGAATTGTTGATGTCTTGCTTTGGTGTTGGGTTACTTTATACTAAAGTTGCACATAGTTCACACTGCTGAACATAGATAATATGCTTTATGGTCCTAAATAACCATGACAAAGGAGATTTATAGTCAATAATTCGTCATGCTGGCCAGGCTGGTGAACGAATGCTTTTACTATGAAGTTTTTAAGAGTTCTAACGGCATCAGAGATGCACGACTGGTGTCCTTAGACGACTTAATGTCCCATCCTAAGGACGGAGGCGATCTCTTTGAATAAATATGCTCTTATGCTGGAAAACAAACCCTCGCAAGCCATATGACTTGCCACTGCCTAGTGGCACGTCCCCGGCTTGCTTTAGAGTTTGGTTACTTTGTTGTTAGCTGCGTTGACGTTGAGTTGATTTGCTTTGAAATTAAATTGTTTGGGTTTGATTAATTTGCTATGCCCTTAATAATAATAATAATACTTCATATGCCTTAATTGGTTCAGGGTTGAATGAATGAAGTTGGACTATTTTGTGATTTGACTACATTGTATTAATCACCCTTGGAATTAAGGAACCAAGCCGAGGTCGCTTGTGGCCGAGGCGCTATAATTAATGCCATATCAACCCAAATCCGAACAACATATAGCAGCGTCTTGCCTAAATCAGAAGAAACAGTGGATACAAAGAGTCAAGTCGAGGTCGTTTGCGGCCGAGGCACTATATTATGTAAGTGTAAATCACTTTTGGAATCAAGAAACTAAGCCGAGGTCGCTTGCGACCGAGGCAGTGTAATTAATGTCATATTAACCCAAATCCGAACAATATATAGCAGCGCCTCGGATAAATCGAAAGAAACACTAGATTCAAGGAACCAAGCCGAGGTCGCTTGCGGCCGAGGCATTACATTGTGATAATCACCCTTGGAATCAAGGAACTAAGCCGAGGTCGCTTGCGACCGAGGTAGTGTAATTAATGTCATATTAACCTAAAACCGAACAATATATAGCAGCGCCTCGGATAAATCAGAAGAAACACTAGATTCAAGGAACCAAGCCGAGGTCGCTTACGGCCGAGGTACTACAATTAATATCATGTCAACCCAAATTCGAACAATATATAGCAGCACCTCGGCTATATCAGAAGAAACAGTGGATTTAAGGAGCCAAGCCGAGGTCGCTTGCGGCCGAGGCGCTATAATTAATGTCATATCAACCCAAATCCGTTCGATATGTAACAGCGCTTCGGCTAAATCAGAAGAAACAGTGGATTCAAGGAACCGAGCCGAGGTTGCTTGCGGCCGAGGCCCTATAATTAATGTCATATCAATACAAATCCGTTCAATATATAGCAGCGCCTCGGCTAAATCAGAAGAAACAGTAGATTCTAAGAACCAAGCCGAGGTCGCTTGCGGCCGAGGTGCTATAATTAATGTCATATCAACCCAAATCCGTTCAATATGTAACAGCGCTTCTGCTAAATCAGAAGAAACAGTGGATTCAAGGAACCAAGCCGAGGTCGCTTGCGGCTGAGGCATTACAATTAATGTTATATCAACCCAAATCCGAACAATAGATAGCAGCGCCTCGGCTAAATCAGAAGAAACACTAGATACAAGGAACCAAGTCGAGGTCGCTTGTGGCCGAGGTACTACAATTAATATTTTTAACTAATTAAAAAAGAACGCAACAATAGCTTTTCGAATTTACGTGCATTAAAATAATTCATTCCAACACTTAATAACAAATTGTATGCACACATTAAAAAATTTTTATAAAACGGACTTTTGGCAATAATGTTTTTTTTGAATTATTTATAATGTTGCAACAACTATATGGAATCTTTGGTATGTATGTAAAACTATTAACAGAGTTTTGATAAACACGATGAAGATGTTTCCACGTTTTTCATTTATTTGAAGAATTCGTAACAACAATTCATCGAAATATGTATCATTTCAAGGACAGTAGAATCTAACAGGACTGCTACATGCATTGTATTTTTGTAGCCCACTACGGGTTGGTTGCCCGCCATCTACGTCACAGTATTTGCCACGCCTGGTAACTGTCTGTGTTTTTAAAGGTTATATGATAGACATTAATACGTCTAAAAACATAAAACTTTAAAAATAATATGAATACGTCTACGATATAACCTCTACAAATACACAGCAACGCATAGACCACAACAACAGCTGGGCGTGGCAAATGGTGTGACGTAGTTTGCGGGCAGGTTGTCACAACAATGGATGTAGCAGTCCTGTTAGATTCTACTGTCCTTGGTATCATTTAATGTTTTTAGTTCTGACAATTTCAATATGTTGAAAATGAATAAGATCTCATAAATATTCTCTCACTGTAACATTTGTGGTTCTCAATCGTGTGACTTACCATGGTAATTTAGCATCAATGACTAAATAACAAACAACAATGTTTGTCATACTATGTTGCTGGAAATTGTGGCTTCTAGATAGTGTTAGCAATGCAAAATTCAATATTTGCCAATGAGGGTTCTATGCTGATGAAGTTGTCTTAGTCAAAAGACAACTTTGAATCTTGCACTTTGCAATTCATTTTTTCATTAAAGGATGCATACTTCCATCTATACTCACATCTTAACAAAGTAAAAAAAGTATAAACTGAAGATGCTGGTTTCTATGCAATTTTCTCAATTGATATTTTATGGAAATGTTGATGTCTTTTTTAAGATGACAGAATAGAATCCTACACTTTGAAATTCGTTCTTTAATGGCAATAAAGGCAAAATTGATAACTTAAATTGTGGGACTTGTTGCGCTCTATTTATACAATAGTTAGCATTAACTGCAAATTTTATATTATGTTTCTTGTAATTCGGACTAACCACGGATCCCCTAATTCGGAACGTATGATGTGTGATTTCCCGTCGTGTTTGAATAGTAGCGAGAATATCCGAAACAGTGTGGAACATAAAAAGGGAAGTCCCCGAATCATGGCTACACACAACTTTAACTCTCGCCAAAAAAACAGGAGATATTACAAAAATTGTAAAAGTAGTTATAGTAGTAAAGTACTAGCAGAAAAATATTGTGTCAGCACACACATTTTCCAATATTAAAGAGGATAAGGATAAAATAATAGGGTACATATTATTCTTTTTCCATTTAATGGTAATTTATTAATGGCGCGTTTATGTATTTACAGTTACATTGCAAATTGTGTTTCTCAACCAATGCATATGAAAATTCTGCGAAAACCAGAATATACCGAAATGAAAAATGAATTGTACAAATGGTTTCAGTTACAGCGAGAAAGAATTTACTCTAAATATTATAATGACAACAAATTTATTGCAAGCAGAGGGTGGGTAAGTTGGTTTAAAAAGAGGCATGGTATTCGTCAATCGATAGTGGTTGGAGAGAAATTATCTAGTGATTCATCTGCCGTGCAACCTTTTCTACGCAAATTCAACGAGAAAATAAATGAGCTGAACCTACTGCCAAATATGCAATGCAGATGAATCTGCATTATTGTGGAAATTACTACCTGATAGGACCTTGGTGCATGCCAAAAAAACAACAGCCTCAGGGCGAAAACCTTCGAAAAAGAGAGTAACTTTTCTTGCCTGTGCAAACGGCAATAGCACACACAAACTAAAATGATGGTATGTAATTGGAAAAGCAACAAATCCTTGAGCTTTTAATTGCGATAGACTTCCAGTTGAATACTAAGTAACAAAAAACGCCTGGATGACTTCTACCATAATTGTAAAATGGTTCCACGAGTCATTTGTTGTACAAGTGACTCGGAAATTTCAAGCGGACATTAATCTTAATGGAAAAGCCATTTAATTAGTCGAGAAACGACTATGGTCAAATAATAACCATCTTTTTGCCACCCCATTTTACCTCACTTATTTAACCCATAGACCAAAATGTGATACGATTAACTAAACTGTATTATCTAAAGAGCCTTTTGATCCATGTAGTAGGTATGGGGGAAAATGACATTTCTCGGGCTCTTAAGAACATCACATTGAGGGACACCGTGTTTTTCCTTGCCAATGCCTGGGACAAGCTCTTGCCTGATCCAATAGCAAAAATATATTTTGCTATTCAGTTGATAATAGTGATTCTGTTAGAGTCGCCACAAATTCAGAAACTGAATGGGATTCAAATGACGACGTTCCATTGTCGATTCTCAAAGAGAGATTGCTATCAAATGAAGTTCGACAAGAAATTGTTGAAATCGGTAGCATGGAATCATCAATCTAAAAAATCTGAAATTCTTGAATGGATTGTGGGAGATGAAGACCATTGACACCATTCCTTTGACGAGGAAGTTGCCAGAGAGGCTATTAGGAGTTTCAGTACCCGCATACAATAGGAGGAGGAAAACAAAGTCAAATTAAACAATTTTACCACTCAAATCTTGTTACTGTATTCATTTATGCAATAATTTATGCAAAACTATTAACAGAGTTCTGACAAACATGATGAAGATGTTTTCATGTCTTTCATTCATATATTATTATATATATTATTATACATCACTTGATTACGCGACATTTGATCGTTTTTAGAGATTTCATGTTGTCTCGTAGGTAAAGGTGTAACTTATTTTAGAAAAAATGTAGAATACCGAAAGACCTAAAATACCATTTGTTTTGAAGTATAAAGCTAAGCGACAATCACGTTATACGATTTCAAGTCTGATTTGCAGCATACGTCTAAGAACCAACTTAGATACTACACTTAGATACACCAAGAAATTCTACAAAAGAAAAAAAATAGATGTACCTACAATTTCGGGTCAGTGTCGTTTTCTAGATGTTAGTATAAAATTAAAAGTTTGTCTTTTATTTTATATAGAATTTAAGTCTAACTAGTTTCGGCCCTTGGCCATCTTGAGAGACTCTACAAATAGATTAACATCTCTCATCTTATCTATTTTACAAACGACAGCGCTAGTTAGCATAAGATATCACTATGTTGCATATTTTTATTGCACTAAAACTAGAACTAACAATAGACCTAGAATTAGAAATAAAAAAAAAGATATTTTCTAGTTCTAGGTCTAGTGTGAATTCTAGTTTTACACTAGCACTATCACTAGAACTAACACTAGACCTAGAACTAGAAATATTCGGGTTTAGCCGTCTTGAGAGACGTGCGGCTAAATCCGAATGATTCTAGTTCTAGGTCTAGTGTTAGTTCTAGTTTTACACTAGCACTATCACTAGAACTAACACAAGACCTAAAACTAGAATCATTCGGGTTTAGTCATCTTGAGAGACATGGAACTGAAAAAATGAATGTTTCTAGTTCTCGGTCTAGTGTTAGTTCTAGTGGCAGCGGTAGGTAGCGCTAGTTAGCATAAGATATAATTATGTTGTATATTTTTATTGAACTAAAACTACAACGGGAACTAGAAACATTCGGGTTTAGTCGTGAAAAAACTTTCAGTTGTCAATGTCAACTTTAACAACAATTTTATTATTATATTCGTAATCGTGATAAAATAACCTTTAAAGTGAGTCCAAACATGACGCATTTATCTCAAAAAACTAAAAACTTCGAACTTTCAACTTTTAATTTTGACATATTTATCAACTTCATAAAAAATCCTTTAAAATGAGTCCAAATTCGACATATTTAACTTTAATATTAATGGAGACACAATCACTTCCGGTTTGAAACGTCAACGTCAATTTTGACATATTTATCATCTTCATTAAAAAATCTTTAAAATGAGTCCAAACATGACGCACTTTTCTCAAAAAACGAAAAAGTTTGAATAAAAAGCATTAAACCCGAAGTTAGCAACAATGAAGATAGCAATGTAATTTTTAAATATTAATTTTAACCAACCCAACCAACCTTAATTTTTTATTTTTTTTTATTATTTTTTTTTGTGAAAAATAATAAGACATTTTATAAAAATTAAAAATAGGTCAAAATGACATTGACATTTCAAACCGGAAATTGCTTATATCTCGAGTAATATTGAAAGGAAACGTATCATGTTTGGATAACTTCATTAATATTTAAGATAAATATGTCGTGTTTGTACTCATTTTAAAGGATTTTTAATGAAGATTAAAAATATGTCAAAATTGAGGTTGACATTTTAAACCTGAAGTTAGTTATCATATAATAGACAAATGGAGAACTTCATGGTGTTCTTTCATGATGTATTCTTTATTAAAAATACCTTTAAAATGAGTCTAAACAATTTAATTTTTAATTATTAATACCAACCTTAATTTTTTATCTTTTTTTTTATTATATTTTTGTTTTTGTAAGAAATATTAAGACATTTTATAAAAATTAAGAATATGTCAAAATGACGTTGACATTTCAAACCGGAAGTTGCTTATATCTCGAGTAATATTGGAATTAAACGTATCATGTTTGGACTCATTTTAAAGGATTTTTCACGACGATTATAAATATGTCAAAATTGACGTTGACATTCTTAACCGGAAGTTGACCATAACTTCATTAATATTTAAGATATATATGTCGTGTTTGTACTCATTTTAAAGGTTTTTTAATGAAGGTTACAAATATGTCAAAATTGAGGTTGACATTTTAAACCTGAAGTTTGTTATCATATAATAGACAAATGGACAACTTCATGGTGTTCTTTCATGATGTATTCTTTATTAAAAATACCTTTAAAATGAGTGTAAACAATTTAATTTTTAATTATTAAAATACCAACCTTAATTTTTTATCTTTTTTTTATTATATTTTTGTTTTTGTAACAAATATTAAGACATTTTATAAGAATTAAGAATATGTCAAAATGCCATTGACATTTCAAATCGGAAGTGCTTATATCTCGAGTAATATTGGAATTAAACGTATCATGTTTGGACTCATTTTAAAGGATTTTTCACGACGATTACAAATATGTCAAAATTGACGTTGACATTCTCAACCGGAAGTTGACCATAACTTCATTAATATTGAAGATAAATATGTCGTGTTTGTACTCATTTTAAAGGATTTTTAATGAAGATTAAAAATATGTCAATATTGAGGTTGACATTTTAAACCTGAAGTTAGTTATCATATAATACACAAATGGACAACTTCATGGTGTTCTTTCATGATGTATTCTTTATTAAAAATACCTTTAAAATGAGTGGAAACAATTTAATTTTTAATTATTAATACCAACCTTAATTTTTTATCTTTTTTTTTATTATATTTTTGTTTTTGTAACAAATATTAAGACATTTTATAAAAATTAAGAATATGTCAAAATGACGTTGACATTTCAAACCGGAAGTTGCTTATATCTGGAGTAATATTGGAATTAAACGTATCATGTTTGGGCTTATTTTAAAGAATTTTTAATGAAAATTAGTTAGACTTAAATTCTATATAAAATAAAAATCAAACTCTAGATTATTTTCATCAAAAATGTTTACACGAATCATCATTTTGACTCTAGTATTTGTGGTTAAACTTGTGCCACGACTTACAGAACCATCCTGTATAATCGTAAAACGTAACGACTGACCAAGCGGCTTCTGTGCTTGTAATAGCTGTCATCAAATAGACAGGCACCATACAATTTTCAATAGTTTGAGCCTGTCTATTCTGAGAAGACTTATGTTTTAGAGAGATGAAAACGAAAATCTCGTTTTTCTCAACATTGTTCATTTTTCGCTTAGTCAAGTGCTGCATCAAAATTGCGATTGTGTCATTTAATGTTTTTAGTTCTGACAATTTCAATATGTTGAAAATGAGACTTCATAAATCATCTCTCTATGTAACATCTGTGCTTCTCAATCGTATAACTTGCCATGGTGATTGACAATGTTTGTAAATGACTAAAAAAGATGTACATTCAGAAACATCGCTTTTGTAGTGGAGCACAATGTAATACTAAGTGGAAATGCTGGCATCTAGATAGTGTTAGCAATGCAGAATTATTTTTAATATTGCCAATGTTCTATGCTGATGAAGTTGCATTGGTGACAATGGTAGAACAGAATCATCCTGCACTTTGAAATTCAACAAAGCAAAAAAGTAGAAAACGCAGATATTTTATGGAAATGTTGATGTCTTTTTAAGATGGCAGAATAAAACCCGGCACTTTGAAATTCGTTCTTTTGGCAACAAAGGCAAAATTGATAATTTAAATTGTGGGATGCATAAAGGAAGAACAAAGCTATCTAAGCAAATCCCTAACATAACTTGTTGCGCTCTATTCATACGATGTAACTGCATTCAAAGCTAAAGCGTAATACTAAAACAATGTTAGGACTCTAATTGAGGTAAGTTAATATACTCTATATTATATATTTTTATACTAAAATCTCTGACGCTTAATTTTATTTTATAGCAACTTCAAAAACATTAATGTATTCCGTATACTGCGACCGTGTTAATCCTTTTAGGTAAAGTACACGCCATTTACATATTCGCTTCTTTGTCATAAAACGGGCATAACATATTCTCTTTGTCGTTAAAATGTATATCATCTACACACATATTTTCGGAGTGAAGCACTAAGGATTTGCTTAATTTATGGAAATAAGGATATGAAACAGAAATAATTATTACATAGTTAAATACTTCTACATAGTTAGTATTCACACCATCAATCACATCAAAAACTAATAATTTCCTGACAATTACCGCTTAAATGATGCATGTGAAATCGATGCCGCCGCTAAATGGAGACCTTATTCTTTTAAATAATTGATATGGTAATAGGGATGGTCTATTAAAACTGAGATATTAACGTCTAAACGATCCATAAAAAATTTAGGACAAAAAAGGAGTCTTAAAAACTTAATTAAAAACCGGACGGTACAAAAAAAGTAAGGGAAAAAGGTTCTCATAAAAAACATATAAAAAAGAAAACAAATAAATCATTTCCATAGAGTAACTTACCCTCTCCTCTTCTTTGGAGTTCGTTTCCATGACACCTGCGATCGGAAACTTGACGTCACCGGCGGTTAACCCACCACGATTCCAATGTTTAAATACATTTTCCTAACCTCTAAATTATTGGAAAAAATACTAAAAATGCGAAATTAGTAAAAATGTTTAAGTTGAATTAAATTAAAATTTGTTGGGATTAAAAAAATAATATTTATATAAGTTTGCCTGAAGATTTTGGTGGGTTGCGTGAATTTCGGTGGGGTTTTGTCTTTTTATCGGTAGGGACGATACGTTTTCCGCGAAAGTCCGGCCTTTACTACTGAACTTTCCTGGTTAACAGGTTTTCGGATGCTGTCGGTTCGTGAAACGACCGCTTCGATCCGGGATGGCGCCACATGCAATCGTTTAGGAGTGTTTACATTTGGATTAATATTATTATAATAAAAATATAGGTATAATTGTGATACAAAAAGTAAATATAATAATGTATTTAATCCTTTTTTGAATCATAAATTTATGAGTTCACTTCATTTTTCAAAAAAACTAAAAAAAAAACAGATTGTGTTATTACAGCGACAAATACAAGGTGTTTCAGGTTTTTGTAGCAAGACATTAACGATAGAAAAGACTTTAAAAAATGAATAATAAAAGTTTTCTTGAATTTTTAGATATGGGCAAAGTTTTATCTAAGTCGTAAAGTTTTCAGTATTTACATAGCTAGTGTCCAACGATAAATTACGCATCCAAGGCTGTATATTTGCATAGCTAATAGCAACCCTATATCTCCCGTCCTTAGATATCCTAAATCATATTGAACATAAAAAGCTTATCTTTCTATTCCATACTAACGTTTTTGATATCTAAGCTGATTTTAGCTCATTTGCTAATGCTGAATAACGCAGTATCTGGTGATGATATCTATTGCCTCCAACACTGCCGATCGAGAACTTCTCTCTTGCAGGTTCTGATGCTAATGAATGGTTGTGCGTCCTCAATCACTTCATCCTCTCATCGTTTTGTGGTAATAAAATCCTAACAGCTACACATAATGAGCATGGCTTGTTCATTCCTCCACGTGTACCCGGGCAGCAATTGAGGTTGTGAAGACCGTCCTAGAATAAGTGGTAAATAATGAATACTTAATGAGAAATCAACCTAAATAATTACATATAACGTTTCACCTTTCTATTAGTTGTGGAACTAATGCTTCCATACCAAAAATAAATGGGCATAAAGGATCTTTGATGTCATAAGGTTATGAACATCAACCGAATTTTTCAAATTATGTTACTAAAATAATCGCTAACATTACCAAAGTAGCTTCATTGTATTTGTGATAGAACGAAGGAATTTATTTTTACGGAAATGTTGTCTTCAGGTAATTGGCAGGATGTGGTGCAAGTTAATCAAGGATAAGAAATAGTTCAAAATCAAACCTAAAATGTTAACATAGCCATTTCTAAGAAAATTATATTGGTAGAAGCGCAAACTGGAATTATCGGTATTGCTAAGTATTTAGGACAAGTTGAAAACATCACATAAGGTACCTGGGTAGAATATGGCCACCATAAGGTTTTTTTACATAAATTTTTTCGTCTTGTGTAATACATGAGGTAAAGTTTCTTTTTATTTCATCGCCTATTTATCTAATAGGTAACATAATGTAGACACAAAGAAAACGACGTGCAAGTAGAACTGTACTTATACTTTTTATTCTTTTCAGTGGGAAAGTGGCAACATTTCCCATAGTGTAGTTGAATATGCCCACGAAGGTGCAAAGCCTCATATCGGCGACTTTGTCTTCATCGCAAACAAAACAATACCAACGTTCAGTATGAGTAGCATTTCTGCTCTCTTCTCGAAGCAGTTGCTGAACTTGAAATCCTTCTCTGGAGTTGATAGGATGTCATGAATATCAGTAATTGATTTTAACGGGCTTGATTCATTGAGCAGATCTGAAAAAGGGAATATCATCTTCACTGCTATAGAAATCCGCTTCAGAAATGCTTCAATGTGTTGGATTGCTTGGTGCAGTCAATAAATTCTCTTCAGTGTGTTCATCAGACGCAGCAAGAGAAGGCCGATGCAAAAGCTTCTTCGGGAATTTTTGCGGGATCAAACGGATATATTCTGGTAGATTCAAATCCCGCTTTAATATTGAGTGAGGGCTTTGGTCCCACACTTTTGAGAAAAATGTTCCGAATCTCTGTTTGGTGATTTTTCTATCTTGATGCTGCGTTCAGTATTTTAATACTTCTTCATACCAGTAGCACTCAAACGCTCTGAAAACTGATTTGTCCACGTGCTGTAACTCATGGGTTGTGTTGCTTGGGAGGCAAAAAAGTTTGATATCGAATTTGTCCGCAGCTTCTACGATGGAATGATCCAAGTGGCATTTTATCGATAAGAAAAAAGATATGACGACTTTTCGAAAATGCACCTTTTTGATAAACACCTGTATCTCTGTAACCGTAAGAGATATCGATATGCGGTTTTCGCCATTAAGTTTCTTATAAAAATCGAGCGTGAAACACTGATATCATTTTTCCTCTATCTCTTATAGAAAGAGGAGTTTCCCTTTAAAAGTGTCCAATTTGGCCCACACTATACAGGCATTGGGTAGATTTGCGAAGGAAAAGGTGACGTCCTGTTTTAGTTCTACTCTTCGTTCAATAAAAGTATACCACAATCTAACGCTGAAAACAATTAAAACTAGTACTAACACTAGATGTATCTCAATATGGCTAAACCCAAATGATTCTAGTTCTAGATCAAGTGTTAGTTCTAGTTTTACACCAGCACTGTTACTATGTAGAACTAACAGTATACCTAGAACAAGAACCATTTGGGTTTAGACGCACGTCGCTAAAGACGATTAAATCCAAATGATTCTAGTTCTAGGTATAGTATTAGCTCTAGTTTTACACTAGCACTGCCACTTTGTAGAACTAACACTATAATACCTAGAACTAGAATCATTTGGGTTCAGCCGCACGTCGCTAAAGACGGCTAAATTTTATTGCAGTAAAACTAGAACTAACACTAGACCTAGAACTAGAAATATTCGGGTTTAGCCGTCTTGAGAGACGTGCGGCTAAATCCGAATGATTCTAGTTCTAGGTATAGTGTTAGTTCTAGTTTTATACTTGCACTGTCACTAAAACTAACATTAGACCTAGAACTAGAAACATTCGGATTTAGCCGTAGGTCTCTTAAGACGGCTAAACCAGAATGATTCTAGTTCTAGGTCTATCGCTGCATAAGAATTAAAACTAGAACTAACACTACATCTAGAACTAAAAAGTTTCGGGTTTAGTCGTCTTGAGAGACGTGGAGCAAAATCCGAATGATACTAGTTCTAGGTCTAGTGTTAGTTCTACTATTATTTCAGTAAAAATAGACAATAATTTAGCGCTTAATAGCAAATAAAACTAGAACTAACACTAGACCTAGAACTAAAAAATATCGGGTTTAGCCGGCTAAATGCGTCTAGTGTTAGCTCTAGTTTTACACTAGCGCTGTCACTAGAACTAACACAAGACCTAGATCTAGAATCATTCGCGTTTAGCCGTCTTGAGAGACTTGCGGCTAAATCCGAATGTTTCTAGTTCTAGATCAAGTGTTAGTTCTAGTTTTACAGTAACACTGTCACTATGTAGAACTAGCACTATACCTAGAATGACCCAAATGATTCTAGTTCTTGGTCTAGTTTTAGTTCAATAAAAATATGCAACATTTTTATGCTAACTTGCGCTACTTACCACCTACCAGTCGTCTTAGTGCTAGTCTTGTATATTTTTATTGAGCTATAACGGACACTGCGTTCCCCGTATTGATCCGTTATATCGAGGTTTTAAGCGTCCTTCAAACGATCACTATACAGCGTGTCCGTAAAGTAACGGATATAGGCGATAAAATCATTATAAACGATTTATGGAAAAATCCCTGAAACGGGTCTAAAGATTTAATTTTTTTGTAATTGTTTGGTGTAGGTTTTAAATTTCTTCCGCTATTTTGAAGCGAGTTATGACGTCATCGATATTTTTTCAAATAGCTATCCCCCATTTTTATTACGGAATATGAAAGAGGATTTTTTTCTGAATCTAGTACAGTCAATATTAATATTGGTTACATAAGAAAATTTTCGAGAAAAATTACTTTACAGTTTAAGTACTTCAGATTTGTTGAAATGATGAAAATAGCAGTAGCCATGAGTAACTATGGTAATCAATTATTTTAAACAATTTCCTAAGTGTCAAAAACTGGTTTAGTAAGTAGTTGACCTCTTTAATACAACACATCGTTGGCTTAGTAAGAAAACCACGTAACTCCAATTTTTACCAAAAATAAGATTTTGATGTAATTATGCAACAAATTATTAAATCTACCAATTCCGAAAACTGCGCGTATATTGAAATACAAGTTTCCGCCCAAATCTTAAAATGAAAAGCACTTAACACGACTGTCAAATTAAAAAAAATCCAGTTTTTTCTGTCTCCTGTAAAATTTTCCGAAACGGAGTTACGTGGTTTTCTTACTAAGCCGACGATATCCTGATCGCCAACTCATTAGCCAAAGTATGGTGAGCCGAGCTGTGTCTAAATTTAAAAAACATGGCCATCTCTCGAAGTCTGGCCTGCTAAATGTTTCAGGGGAAGTTCAACAAATCGTGGCTTTGGCTAGGCAAGAAAACCCTTATGGCGTAAGGAGTATTGGAATAAATCAACTGTTCACAAAATTTTAAAACTCGCAAAATATCATTCCCATAAAGTAAACCTGATTCACGAGCAATGAATCGTAGTTTTTGCAACAACAATTTTGCAACGATAATGAAGACTTTGTCAAAAACATAATTTTTTCGACAAAGGGACATTTACATTGAGTGGACAAGTAAATAGACAAAGTCAATATTATATTATTGTCAATATTATTGAAGGTGTGAGTAGAAAGATTGACATATTGTCAATATTGAGAATATTCATGGGATGGTTTGACGAAAACGAAAATATTTGATATATTGACAGTCTGAGGGAGATATTGACAATCCTACAAGCGTTAGTCATGCGAAAAAAGTTTTGAAATCTTTTAGAGTAGATACGCAAACCTCATTCAACAAATTCATTTGAGAAAACGTGTCTCTCTTTAGAAGCCATTCGCTAGCTCATATTCTCTTTTTCTTCCGGTGTTTTGCTGTTAAACCTAAAATAATAGCTACACATGCTTTTTGACGATATGCCATCTTTAAATGCCAATGCAAAACTAAGTAGATTGTCAATAAATATTGATAGTCTGAGTCTTTATTTACAATATATGTATATTGATCGTGTGAAGGACGCTTTACTGTAATGTCAAATTATATTGTCATGTTGCATTTTATGTGGCACAAAATAAGTAGGTACCAGAGACCTGCAGCGAGTGGCTCACATAGTGAATCATATTCACTGATTCGTTGCTTGAGTGTTGCCTTCATTCGTCAATAGTTACTATGAATCATGTTGTGTGGTATTCTTTCTTAAGTTACTGTAGTGTCGACTCCGAGACCTGTACCGAACGGCTCTTATGTCGAATCATATTAATCAATTCGCTGTTGCTATGGTTTATTCATTCGTCAACAGAAGTGTGAATCATGTAGTGCCATTAGAACCATTCGCGAATGAGATATTTGAAAAGTTCCGTATAATGTATTGAAATTTAAAATTTTGCTGAAAAAGTGCAAAAGTGGTAAAAAAAACTGTTTAAAAATTATCAAAAATATTCAAAATGAGTAAAATTATTTAAAATCACAAAATTTGTCCAAAATCATTTAATGTTGACTATGTAATGTAAACTAAACTAATCATTTAAAATCGCAAAAATTTGTGTTAACTACGTAAACACATGTTTAATTATCTTTCATAATCCTTTACATTTTAAGATTTTTATGTTTTAATTCAAAAATTGTTAACGGTTTTTTCGAGATGAAATTAGTAAAGTCATTTTCGATACACCATCACATTGGAAAACAGGGATTATCTCTAAATTCTTTTCTTGGTAATTAAATGTCCCACCATAGAAAATACTCGTTCAGAAGCAGCACTGCTCGCAGGAACAGACAAAATTTTAATTGCAATTCTAAATAAATTGGGATATTCCGTTGCATGGTTATTCCACCATTTCAGTACATCAAAATTTACATCTACACTAATTTTTGATGTACTATAACGTTGTACTTCGTCCTCTATTACTTCTCTTAAAGAGTTTGTATGTATAATGTTGTCATTACATAAAATTGTGTCAATGCAGAAATCTTTCACACTGTTAATTATATTTGGTTCTAAGAAAGGAAGACAGGAAACAAGCTGCGTTGTGGTAAATGCTTAAATTTGGAAGCCACTTACTTTCAATCTGGTTCAAAATATTTTCTTTTAATTTTCGTATAGGTGGGGTGTCTTCATTTACTTGTGTACATGTTTGTCTTTAACTAATCACGAGTTATTTGTTGTTTTCTTTCCGTTGCCATGTCGTTTACATAACGTGATACTGTTGTTGAGTTCGAAATCAGCTCGTCAATGTTAATATTACTTCCATACTTTGCCGCAATATCGATCAATTTTTGAACCATTTTTTTGAAGCCCTTTCTATTTACCGATGAAAAACGCCGATAATCTTCAATCACCCATTGAGAACAGACATGCAGTACACTCTCTGTGTCTTCACTATTTACATGTCTTATTTCTCGTTCGCCAATACTATTGCTTTCAATATAACATCTATGACGAACGAGGTTTGAGGTTTGCTTGCTATTATATTTTAAAATTTTGTTGCACTTTCGGCAATAAATAATTCCATCGTTATACTGTCATCTTGTTTTTTAAGAAGGCCAAATAAATTCCAAATTTTACTCACACTATTTGGTTTTGCTATTATATGATAATCACCAGTATTAATTTTTGTAATTATTTCAACATTGATTCACAACACACTCGTTTCTTGAAAAAAACTTCGTTAATAACAATTTCTCGAAGAGAATTTAAGGAACTTAGATAAAGTCACTACCAACTGACATTTCACAGCGTACTGATTGATACTCTTTGATTTAAATAAATAAAATAAACCACACAAATTTGTAACAAAAGTAACTAGATTTGTTAATATCATAGCCTTCTAATAGTGTCATCAATTAGATATACATTTCTTTTAAGTTCTGATTTCTTAAAAACGATTTTTTAACACTTTTTTTGGTTAACTTTGAATAATTTTAAACAATTTCGGATAATATTGCACGTGCTTAGACAAGTTTAAATAACTATAGATGTTTTGCGCTTTTAAATTTTAGGCAAGTTTAGATAATTGTAGACAATTTTGTAAAGTTTTCCGAATTTAGATAATTTTAGACACAACAATTTCAGACATTTTTGTGCATGTTTAGCCAAATTTAGATACAATTTAATCATATTAGGCTATTTCATAAAATTTTTTATGAACAAGTTTAATCAATTTTAGATAAATTTTGCGCTTTTAAATAATTTTGAACAAGTATACATAATTTCAGTAATATTTTGATTATTTTTCACTGGTATTTTATAAAATTTTGATAATTTTGGATATAAATAATTTAGACAATTTTGGCCAAGTTTTGATAATATTAGCCACATTTTGATCGTCTAAAACAGATGGTTTTGAACAAGTTTAAACAATTTAAGACAATTTTACGCTTTTAATTAATTTTGTACAAGCTTACATAATTTCAGTAACATTTTGAACTACTTTGTGAAATGTTGATAATTTTAAATACGTTTTGAATATTTTAGACAATTTTGTATAAGTTTAGCCAAATTTAGATAATTTTGCATAAATTTAAATTGTGTCTTAAATTCAACATAACATTAATTTATTTATGTTCGGTAGTAAAATAACAACGATTATGTACAAAAGCACTATTGAGTAGGTGAGGCAATGAATCATTTGAAATGATTCGCGAATACTTTTGACGATTCGCTGTTTTTCGTTACATATGACACTACACCATGTTGAGCGAATCGTGTGTTACATTGATTCACCATTCTTTCTTTTGTGAATGTTTCATTCGGGCGAATAAAACCATTCATGCAGGTCTCAGCCCTGGTTTCTATAGAAATATATTTTTGTACATTGCATCTTAAGTGAAATTCACTGTATAAATCATTACCCTTTCTTCTTAACTATTCACATTACCTACACAAATATAGTTAAAAAAAACTAACATAAACAACACAGTACTGAAGTACTTACCATTAAAAAGATTGGAATATTTGGAAATGTTTAAGGATTTTGAATTAAAATCAATAAATCTCCAAATAATATAATTTTAATTATTAAATCCCTAAATACAATAATAATAAACTGATAAACGCTAAATTCTCGAATAAAAATACTAATAAGTTTTTCCTAAGCATAATGTTTTTTTTTAATGATCCAGTAAATAATAGTAATATACAAATGGTTATTTTTAAAAAAAGAAATTCTCATCGTAAGAAGTATAAAACTATCTATATAAAAAGAGAAGAAAAAAAAAACTAAGAAGTAGAGTAATAAAAATTTGTTTTGACCATTTGCACCACAAACGAAATAATAATTATTAAAAAAAACTAAACTTTCGAAACTTTTCGCTAAATTAAAAAAGAATAGAAAGAAAAAATTGTGTATACCTAGCTAAGGTTGCGCGTAACAAAATAGTTTTTTATTATCTTCTTCCGTTTTCTGTGTTTATTAATTCTTAACACTTAAATTCGTAGAGTTGTAGGTAATAATAATTAAAAATAGTACGGGTTTCGTGTTAAAAGATTTTTTTCTATCGAAAAACCTTGTAAAATCTCGTAGCAAAAATTTGAAAAGGCAACAATTCGGTTGGTATTCGTTCAAAAAATGATCAATATTAATTACTTTTCTTTTAAAATATATAAGTTTTATATATTATGTACAACAAACAACAATATAGCGGACAATATCATTTAGTAGTTTTTTTCAAAAAAAAAAAATGCTGTAATAATAAATGATTATATACAACTTTTCTTAAATCGAATTCGTTTTTAAAAAGTGTTTTTTTAGGAAAATGTGTTTCTTTTTGTATTTTTTCTCGATAAAAAGGAAGCACCTGCTTGATAAGTTTCGTTATAAACGTCAAAGAAATAAATTGTTGAATAAAAAAAGTTTGATTCAAAAAAAAAAATGGCACTAAGCTACCTTAAAAAAAATAGGAAGCATAAAAATGAAAATAAAAAACTGAAATTGAAATTAATATTGAAAAAAAAAAGGAATGCATTTAAGTTCTTTTTCCTTTTTAATAATGATTAAAAGCAGGTTTATTTTATCTTTAAGATTATCCTTAATTAACCAAACAAAAAAAAGAAAGCTAGATATTATAAATGAAGCAAAAAATGAAAAAAAAAAAAAATAATAATAAGAGATAACAATCAACATAAATTAACTTTTCGGATGTTGAGCATGTATGAGTTAGTTTTTTTTATAATAAGTGTTTATTTAGTTCCTGCCTCTTCTCAAAAAAAAAAGAAAAGATTATTTTTCTTTTCGATTCTCTTTTAGCGTTGGTATGTAAAGTAGTACTTACGGCCGCGATGAGGTTTACATATTTTCAAATTGATCGACGCGACGTTTCGTATTACCCTTTCGGATCTCGCGCAAAGTCTTGTACTTGTCGCGACCTTGACGAACATTCTCCCGATGGATTTTATCCATTGCCGTCTCTTTTGTTTCGTCACGAGATTGTGCTAAATCTTTCTTCAAAGCCTACAAAAAAATAATTTTTTATTCATTTTTTAACAAATTAAATCCAGCATAACAGATTAATACGAAGAAGGGAGTGTCTGTTATAGCCAAAAGACTGTTATATAAAAAATTTTAATTTGCACTTTAAATTGTTTGAAGGAATAATTTTAATACACACAAATTTGAACAGATATTCAGACCGTTGTGTTCTGTATTTGTAGTATTAGAAGTAACACTACATCTAGAACTAGAAACATTTGTGTTTAGCCTTATGTCTCTTAAGATGGCTAAGCCCAAACGTTTCTAGTTCTAGGTCTAGTGTTAGTTCTAGTTTTATACTAGCACTATCACTAAAACTAACACAAGACCTCGAACTAGAATCATTCGGGTTTAGCCGTCTTGAAAGACGTGCAGCTAAATCCGAACGTTTCTAGCTCTAGGTCTAGTGTTAGCTCTAGTGACAGTGCTAAGTAGTGCTAGTTAGCACTACATAGCGCTAGGTTGTGTATTGTTATTGAACTAACACTAGACCTAGAACTAGAATCATTCGGGTTTAGCCGTCTTAAGAGACGTGTGGCTAAACCCGAATGTTTCTAGTTCCCGGTCTAGTGTTAGTTCTAGTGACAGTGCTAAGTAGTGCTAATTAGCACCACATAGCGCTAGATTGTGTATTGTTATTGACAGATAGTGTATCTTAAAAGGCAGAAGAGATTGAATCAAAACTTACTATGAAACAAAGAGATGGGACAGAAAGAAAAGAGACTTGCAGGAGACTGAAAAGGCCAGATGGCAACTACACAAAGAGAGGAAGATTGACCAGAAGAGAAATAAGACTGAAAAGGCAATAAGTGAAGCTCTAAAACAAAAAAGTGACTGGATAGCGTTAAGAAAGACTAGAAAGAGACTGAAAGTAGAAGAAGGAGATTGACAAGAGACTGGAAAGTGAAGAGACTCAGGGAAACAAGAAAACTTTAATAGATTCCAAAAAATATAGAAAGAAGTAGGACTGATAATTGAAGAAATAGACTAAAAAGAGATAGTGGAAGAGTCCAAAAAGAGAGCAAACATATTGGACAAAAGGAGAATCGGGAACGAAGTTGGGAAGGTAAGAAGGGAGGTTAGAAGAGCAGGCAGAAGATTGAAAAGAGACTATTAATAAATGAAAGAGATTGAATAGGGCCAGGAAGGAAAACAAAGATACTGGATAGAGAAGAAAGAAACTGGGAGGAAACTGGGAAGGCAAGTAAGGAATTAGAAAAGCAAGCAGAAGATTGAAAACAGACAATTAATAAATGAAAGATACTGAATAGGCTGAGGAAAGAGAACAAAGATAGTGGATAGAACGGAGAAAATCTGGAAGGAAATTGAAAAGGCAATAGGGAATTAGAAAAACAGGCAGATGATTGGAAAGAGACTGAATAGGGCCAGGAAAGAGAACAAAGATGCTGGACAGAAAGGAGAGAAACTGGGAGGAAGCTAGGAAGGCAAGTAAGATATTAGAAAAGCAAGCAGAAAATTGAAAAGAGAGTATTAATAGATGAAAAAGACTGAATAGGCACAGGAAAGAGAACAAAGATAGTGGATAGAATGGAGAAAAACTGGAAGGAGATTGAGAAAACCAATAGGGAATTAGAAAAACACGCAGAAGATTGGAAAGAGACTATTAATAGATGAAAGACACTTAATAGGCTCAAGAAAGAGAACAAAGATACTGGACAGAAAGAAAAAAAACTGAGAGGAAGCTGGGAAGGCAAGTAAGGAATTAGAAAAGCAAGCAGAAGATTGAAAAGAGACTATTTTTATAGATGAGACTGAATAGGCTCAGGAAAGAGGACAAAGATAGTGGATAGAAAGGAGAAAAACTGGACGGAGATTGAGAAACCAATAGGGAATTAGAAAAACGGGCAGAAGACTGCAAAGAGACTGAATAGGGCCAGGAAAGAGAACCGAATATTGGACAGAAAGGAGAGAAACTGTGAAGAAGC
Source organism: Onthophagus taurus (assembly GCF_036711975.1). Taxonomy (NCBI): domain Eukaryota; kingdom Metazoa; phylum Arthropoda; class Insecta; order Coleoptera; family Scarabaeidae; genus Onthophagus; species Onthophagus taurus. Next base: position 4,332,910 of record NC_091968.1, on the reverse strand, counting down.
TGGGAAGGCAAGTAAGGAATTAGAAAAGCAAGCAGACAACAAAGATAGTGGGTAGAACAAAGACAAGAGAACAAAGATAGTGGGTAGAAAGGAGATTGAGAAAGCAATAGAGAATCAGAAAAACGGGCAAAAGATTGAAAAATAAGATTGGAATATAAGTCTCGTTAAGGGTACGGAGCGGCTGTATCTCGACAATGGTAAGGCCTAGAGGTTTGGGAAAAAAATCCTTATAGGTAAAGTGGGCAAGAGAAATAGCTGGAAATAATTTTTCAGTTCGTGATTCGACCGCTAGGGGGCGTAACTGATGAAAATTAGTCGATGAGCTATAACTTTGCGTTTTGCAATGTTTACATTTTAATATCTCCTGGACCATTAATTTGAATATTTTTGGTCTTGTTTGAAAGAGCATTTAATGCTCTTTTAAAAGATATTTTCAGTTAGACCGTGTCGTTTAAAATAGATAAGCCAGAGGACGTTATCTGCAGCGATTACATATTATTGTGATTTTTGAAAAAAAGTTAAATGGAACGGTACTATTTACTTCACAGACCTTTAGTCACCTTAAAATTTGTTAAATATTAGTGAAAACCGCATCTCGATATCGCCATCTGTTCTCGAATTATAGAAGAAAATGTTAAAAACTCGAGTGCCATCAATCGGATCTAGTTACCTCATCGAGAAAAACAAATCACATAACCATGGTAACTGTAAACATGTCATTTACTAACGCAGAAGCGTATGACGATTTATTTTCTGTGTCGAATATGATGCAACTGCATGGCAAAAATGTGCAATTAAATTACGACAAAGAAAGACATTTTTCTCTAGATGTCTTTTTAAGATTGGCTTAGCGATTACGGAAAATTGGCAACATATAGCCCATTTAGACTTCTAAATGAATTGATGGGCAATGCGATCTGAAAACCCCGAAAACAATAGACAACCTAAGCCTTGACGTTACAGAGATGGGCGGAGCTCATACTGACTCCAAACATTTTTGTTGCTAACTGCTAAATCACCATATGCAATTGTCCATTAGTGTTAAAATAAAATAAACTAAGTGATGACATTTCAAATGACATTTTTTGGCGATTTATCTTAGCAACTGTGATTAGCAACGAAATTGTTTGGAGTATAAGCTAATGCATCGAGATTTACAGAAGGCATTTCGAACATTTGTGAGCTATTTTTGCCAAAAATTTAAGTAATTCTAAGTGTTTTGGTTTATTTTGTTTTATTATCATTGATGATGTTTCATTGATCCGTTTTTATATCCGGCTGTTAAGCACGCCTGAAAAGTAGTTTTGAACCAGTTCTAAGCTTGGATAAAGAATGAAGGAAGGTTCTAGGTAATAACATTTTTGTACTCTCTTATTTGTTTGTTAAAGTAACTTGATCTGATTAAGATATACGAATTTTTTACATTTTCTTCTATAATTCGAGAATGGATGGAGATATCGAGATGCGGTTTTCACTAATATTTAGCAAATTTTATGGTGACCAAGTAAATAGTACCATTCCATTTAACGTTTTTTTAAAAATTCCAAAAATATGTAATCGCTGCAGATAACGCTCTCTAGCTTATTTGATTTAAACGGTCTTACTGAAAATATCTTTTAAGAAAGCATAAAATGCTCTTTCAAACAAGACCAAAAATATTCAAATCGGTTGAATGGTCCAAAAGATATTAAAATGTAAACATTTGAGAACGCATTGGCCTCCCTTATTATGACAAATATGAGAAATATTGCAAAACAAACGCGATATTATCCAAGCTATTAAATGATGTTGTCAAAGTTATAGCTCATAGTCTAACTTTATGATATAGCGAGAATTTTATGTTTCTCTTAAAGTCCCTAGATTTACAAAGTACCGCGGTTTGCCGCCATTTTGGCTCGAAAATCAAGCGGGAAATTTAAAACTATGTCGTTCTATTGATAACATTACGCCAAAACTCCTTTATTTTTTCTCGTGATACTCTTAAGAGTCCAAAGTCCCTCTTACTGCTATTTTCGCAACTCCAAAGGCAACAAGACGGCAATATTTTTGTAAATAAGTGGTGAGTAGCAGTAACAAGTTGTCAAACCACCATTTTGGCTCGAAATCAGGCGTCATGAACCGCGGTACTTTGTAAATCTAGGGACTTTAGTTTCTCTATGACAGTTACGCCCCCTAGGATTTTTTCCCAAAGCTCTAGTCCTTACCGTTGTCGAGATACAGCCGCTCCATACGCTTAGCGGGACACCTGTATAGGTATTAATAGATGAAAGAGACTGAATATGGCGAAAGATACTCGACAGAAAGGAGAGAAACTGGAAGGAAGCGGGGAAGGCAAGTAAGGAATTTAGTGCTAGATTTTTCATTAAACTAAAAGTAGAACTAACTAATAAAGAACGCACTTAATAACCAATTATATGCACAAATTAAAAATTTGTTATATAACGGATTTTGGCAATAACAGACATTATTACTATAATTTAAAAAATTTACCAATAATTGATCTTGAAGTCTTTCATTTCTTTCGGCCAACGTGCGTCTATCCTCAACAGGATCAACAATATTCTCATCAGTAATTAAGTCCTTACTAATATCTCCATTAACGACTTCATCGTCCTCATCATGTTGATTCTCCTCCAAATGTCCCTTAGTGGCATTAGCCAATTGTTCTTGTCTCAACTCCTCCTCTTTACGGCGAGCATTTTCGACTTCCTCTTGAAGACGTCTCGTTTCGCTATCCTTAATCTCAACTTCTTCTTGGATACGCATCACCTCCTCTTGTTTAGCCTTAATTTCCTCCTCCAATTTCAATCGTTCCGCGGCTTCCATGTTCTTGGTCTCTTCAAGACGAATCATCATGTCTTGAAGTTCTTGTTGGTTCTTCTCCAACTCCTCTTTAGCCGCCTGCAGTTGTCTTAATTGTTCTTCAAGACGACGAATCATCTCCTGAGCTTCTTGTAAACTTTGTTGACTTCTAGTCACCTCTTCCTCCATCTGACGCAATTTATCCTCGTATTCTTGTTGTTTCTTTTCGGCGCGTTCCCTCGCCGCAATTTCTAATTGTAATTTTTCCCTTTGTTGTTGTTTCGCGACTTTTTCATCCCGCGCTTGGGCTTTCATTTGTTGCACGTCGATCGTATCCGGTTTGCGTCTTCGCATGTACAATTCGTGGTTACCCATGCAAAGTGCTAAGATGCGTTTATTGATGCGAACGCGAGGCGCGAAAAACACAAAATCAGGCGCCTTTTTATCGATCGGTTTAATAATAAACTTGCGCTCATTGAACGAGATGTTGCGAATTTCGGACCAAGGGAAACCAATTTTCGGAGTTAAACGATCCTCTTTCTCGTAGATGTTTAAACCGAGCGCGTCAACTCCAAGAAACAATTCGGTACCCTTTTTATTACGAATATCGAAATAATTTACTCCGTACATTTCGAGATCTTGAGCGATTTTTAAATACTCCATCATTGCGTCTTCGCGAAGCATCCCGCGGTGTTCGTACCACCAAGTCATTATTGATTGTTCCCATTCGGTTTTTGACATTTTGTGTTGATCTAATACTCTGGGGGGAAATTAATTAATGAGGTATATTTGAAAGTTTTAAGTTTAGTACCTTTTTGGGAGTAATCGATCGTCTTCTAAACAACCTGGGGTGTGCACGCTTTTATCGTAATCACCATAACGAGCTTGTACGGCGTAAGAAGCTAACAAAACGGATGTTTCCGGGGGACAATAAATTTCATCGCCAACAATAGCATTTTTGACTTGTAAATAGAATAATCGCAGCGTTATATCTTGGATTAATTCTTCGGCTACGTCTTCGGGGTAGAATTTGGCGCGGAATTTGAATTGGAGTGGGTTTTCCTTCTTAACATCTTGATTAGTTACCTATAAAAACATATTAATCAATTAAAATCAATTATAATCAAAAGAAATTTCTTATTTTTGAAGTTTATTTCTTACCCAATGTGAGAAAGGCAAATCTCCAGTCTATTTTTTTGTAAGCATTAAAATCAAAAAGGAAATTTAGATTTGTAAGAAAAACAATTGGGGTTTGAATTGAATGTAAAATTACGTACATACAGTAGTTGCAATTAAAATACAAGGATATACGGTTTAATTAGTAAACAATGGAATTAGCGGAGATTTCCTGTACTTTTGCTACGTAACTCTAAAAAAAAACAAAGCTCTACGTATCAAAACCTAAATACAACAAATCTAATTCACAAATTTATACTTTCTTCCTAATGTTTTAAACAAAAACTAACTGTTTAAGTAACCGTTAAAAAAGGCGACGACGAAAGCGACGAGAGAGAATCCAATTCCTTTTATTTATAACTGTGTAAATACACACACAATTTGTTTTAATTGTATTTAAGCAGGACACGCAATATCCTATTAAGTTTCTTACAATGAGATTGTTGGCTCTAATAATAATTTAATTCGATATGAAATCTATTAATGATGATAATGAAATAAAAAAGAAAGATAATAAACGAAGAAGAACCTGTGTGAACGGTGCCGAGAATTTGTATTGAACGATGTCAAGGTCGACCGGTGACAGACAACATGCAACAACATAACTGTTTCATTAAAACGATTGAAAAACCTACAATCCAACTGATACCAATAAGCAACGGTTTCATCGACAGTATCGTCCCGATTTCTCAACAATACGGAGAGATATCGGGGATACATTCCTATGCAAAAATTTCTAAAAAACGATTTTCTATTTACACAAAGAAAGCCAATTATTCAAGGGAATTTATTCTTTCTATTCATTTATATCAATTTATAGTAAAGCAAAACAAATATTATTAATTTTTTAAATTCCAAAATTGTCATTGTTTGGGTTGGAGTTTAAATCACCCATCTGGAGTCTAAACCATGAGAATTGATTTGCAACTCTTGTACAGTAGACAAAAAGATTAACACTCTCATCTTATCCATTTTACAAACAAGTTTCTTAATATTTCTTTTTGTTTTGTTAAAAAAGATCACGTATCAAAGTCGAAATCAAATTATTAGTTACTAATTTACAAAATTAAAGTTTAAAAAGTTGTAAAATAAAATTAAATGTGAAATGACCCAAAAAACACGTTAAAAATAAAAAGAATGTGCGAAAAAGTGACTAACACTAGATTAACTTCAGTTATAAAACTTCTATTACATGATAACTAACTTCAGATTTAAAATGTCAACCTCAATTTTGACATATTTGTAATATTCATTAAAAATCCTTTAAAATGAGTACAAACACGACATATTTATCTTCAATATTAATGAAGTTATGGTCAACTTCCGATTAAGAATGTCAACGTCATTTTGACATATTCTTAATTTTATAAAATGCCTTAATATTAATTTGTCATAAAAACAAAAATATAATAAAAAAAAATTAAGGTTGGTATTAATATTTAAAAATTGAATTACTACCTTCATTGTTGCTAACTTTGGATTTAAAGTTTTTTATTCTAACTTTTTTGTTTTTGAGATAAGTGCGTCTAGTTTGGACTCATTTTAAAGGTTTTTTATGATAAAGAATACATCATGAAAGAACACTATGAAGTTGTCCATTTGGCTATTATATGATAACTAACTTCAGGTTTAAAATGTCAACCTCAATTTTGACATATTTGTAATCTTCATTAAAAATCCCTTAAAATGAGTACAAACACGACATATTTATCTTCAATATTAATGAAGTTATGGTCAAGTTTCGGTTGAGAATGTCAACGTCAATTTTGACATATTTGAATCATCGTGAAAAATCCTTTAAAATGAGTCCAAACATGATATAGTTCGTTTTTTTTTTTCTATAATACTTGTCAATGTAAATTTTTTAGGGTTTCTGTTGGTATTATTTTACCTTACCTTATTTTTAGTAACATTTTCAGTAACTAAATAGTTGAGCTTAAAATACTAATACATTTTTAGATTAATACGTTTTTAACGAAGTATTTATTGTAAAAACGTGCTACAAAGTAATTAAATAGAACAAAACACCTTTTCTAGGTAAATAAATGGCAAATGAACACCCCACAACATTTTTTATGCACCTTTTCTTTTTGAATAACGAAAACTCAAACGTCAGTGTGACATATCTATTTCAAAATATGATAAAACAAAACTCCCTGTTAATTTTGCCAACTTTACAACAATTTCACAGGTATTATAGAAAAAAAATGAACTATACGTATTCTTAATTTTTATAAAATGTCTTAATATTTGTCACAAAAACAAAAATATAATAAAAAAAGTAAAAAATTAAGGTTGGTATTAATATTTCAAAATTGAATTGCTATCTTCATTGTTGCTAACTTTGGCTTTAATGTTTTTTATTCTAACTTTTTTTGTTTTTGAGATAAGTGTGTCTACTTTGGACTCATTTTAAAGGTGTTTTATAATAAAGAATACACCATGAAAGAACACCGTGAAGTTGTCCATGTGCCTATTATATGATAACTAACTTCAGGTTTAAAATGTCAACCTCAATTTTGACATATTTGTAATCTTCATTAAAAATCCTTTAAAATGAGTACAAACACGACATATTTATCTTCAATATTAATGAAGTTATGGTCAACTTCCGGTTAAGAATGTCAACGTCAATTTTGACATATTTGAATCGTCGTGAAAAATCCTTTAAAATGAGTCCAAACATGATACGTATTCTTAATTTTTATAAAATGTCTTAATATTTGTCACAAAAACAAAAATATAATAATAAAAAATAAAAAATTAAGGTTGGTATTAATATTTAAAAATTGAATTACTATCTTCTACTTACTATCTATCTTTTTTATTCTAACTTTTTTTGTTTTTGAGATAAGTGCGTCTAGTTTGGACTCATTTTAAAGGTTTTTTATAATAAAGAATACATCATGAAAGAACACCATGAAGTTGTCCATTTGCCTATTATATGATAACTAACTTCAGGTTTAAAATGTCAACCTCAATTTTGACATATTTGTAATCTTCATTAAAAATCCTTTAAAATGAGTACAAACACGACATATTTATCTTCAATATTAATGAAGTTATGGTCAACTTCCGGTTAAGAATGTCAACGTCAATTTTGACATATTTGTAATCGTCGTGAAAAATCCTTTAAAATGAGTCCAAAAACAAAAATATAATAAAAAAAAAATTAAAAATTAAGGTTGGTATTAATATTTAAAAATTGAATTGCTATCTTCATTGTTGCTAACTTTGGATTTAATGTTTTTTATTCTAACTTTTTTGTTTTTTGAGATAAATGCGTCATCTTTGGACTCATTTTAAAGGTATTTTAATGAAGATGATAAATATGTCAAAATTGACGTTGACGTTTCAAACCGGAAGTGATTCTATTTCCATTAATATTAAAGCTAAATATGTCGAGTTTGGACTCATTTTAAAGGATTTTTTATGAAGTTGACTGATATGTCAAAATTAAAAGTTGAAATTCGAACTTTTTGATTTTTTGCGATAAATGCGTCAAGTTTGGACTCACTTTAAACGTTAATTTATGAAGATTGCGAATATAATAATAAAATTAAAGTTGACATTGAGAACTGAAAGTTTTTATCACGACTAAACCCGAATGTTTCTAGTTCTCGTTCTAGTTTTAGTTCAATAAAAATATACAACACAGTAATATCTTATGCTAACTAGTGCTACCTATAACTACCACTAGAACTAACACTACAAACATTCGGGTTTAGCCACACGTCTTTCAAGACGGCTAAACCCGAATGATTCTAGTTCTAGGTCTAATGTTAGTTCTAGTTTTAGTGGAATAAAATGAGAGATGCTAATCTATTTGTAGAGTCTCTAGAGATGGCCAAGAGCCGAAACTAGTTAGACTTAAATTAAACATCTAGAAAACGACACTGGCTCGAAATTGTAGGTTCATCTATTTTTTTCTCTTGCAGAATTTCTTGGAGTATCTAAGTGTCGTATCTAAGTCGGTTCTAGACGTATGATGCAAATCGGACTTGAAATCGTATAACGTAATTGGCGCTTAGATTTATCCTTTAAAACAAATAGTATTTTAGGTCTTTCGGTATTCTGCATTTTTTTCTAAGATAAGTTACACCTTTACCTACCAGACAGCATGAAAATCTCTAAAAACGATAAAATGTCGCTTAGTCAAATGATGTATACGCGGTCCAATTATGACAAGTGAAGACAACCTCATTATAAATTTTAACGAGATTAGATAGAACAGCTTCACGTCAAGCTCGTCAAGTCGATTCAAAAAACTATGTACCATGTCTACTGTAGCTTATGATTAATATGATGATGGTTTGATAAATAGATTGTTGTGCCATCAGCAATCTTGGTCCGTGGTAAGAAGCCCAAATCAAAGCATGACCCTTCAACGATAAACTGTTGCCATATTGATAAACTCTTTTCAAAAAGATGAATGGATGTGTGTATTAAAGTCTTAAAAGCACCTAAATTACGGCCTTTGTAGCATTCAAGTCCAATTGAGAGGGTGAGATTTTAATCGATGAGAGTATCGCACTTTGGCAAGTCTTCAATTGCTGATAAACCTAAATTGTTTATCGGAATGTTAGTTTATTCTAACAGTTTGTATGTTACACGACCATTAACCGGTGAAGTGCCTATTAAAAGATAAGTGTGAATTGCTTGATTAGTAAAATTGAATAATATTATCACTAAATAGTGTTTCAATTGCCAATATTTTCTAACGGAATTTTTTTTAACTCAATTTGGTTTGTAAATACGTTCTTTATCCATCTCTTGATGTTCCACCTTTTCGATCATTTAATCAGTATAAGATGTCGATAACAAAAATATCTCGTTTATGACGTCATTTAAGTATACTTATTAATCTTTCATTCTCTTGAGAGAATACTTCCTTTTAGAGAACCTTTTAGAAGATCATATGATACTTGTTCATTCCGTCTTCTATTTCTATCCATTTGATGGGCTTTATCATTTGAAGAATATTAAGAATCATCATGTCAAATTTGCAGTTAAAGTAATTTATAGACCTTGATTATGACTACCTTGTCTGCACGGGTGATTTCAATATTATTTCAATTGTCTTGCTTTAAACAGACATCTTTTTGGAGTTGTTATACACGGTGAACTTGCATCAGATTGTTAAGCAGCCTTCAATGACCCGAATTAGGCTTAGCTCTTTAATGTTACTGGATTTGATAATTGTCAATGACCTGTCTATGGTGAAGAGTAACACCCAATCGGGATTTAGACTATTTCACAGTTGTACTACTGCGCGAACTGCTGTTCTTGATGACATCGTCAAAGAGACGAACAATGGCAATGTACCGTGTTGGTTTTATTAGACTACAGTAGAGGATTGGAACACTGTATGTCATGAAGTTTTAATCGTAAATTTATTATCTCTTGGCGTGGATGGCCGGGCAGTTGAGCTGTTAGGATCGTATATTACGGAAAGAACCCAGTGGAGTTTCTCAAGAAGCAATTTTATCTCCGTTATTATTTACTCTTTATACTCGTGATCTTCCCGATGTGATAATGTCCTGTAATTACCACCATCTATATGCTGACGACACCCAAGTATCACTTATCTTTCCATCCATCCAACGTCGTGAACGTCGAGGAAATATTTTTTTTTAAATTTATCGTTCATTCCCAAAAATACATAAGAGTCCATAACAGGTATATAAACACTAAAATATAACAACAACGCAAGAAGAAGTTACATACATATACAACAAAAAAAAAAACATTTCAAAATCAGTTTAACCTAAGATTAAGGTAATAAGTCCTTGTTTCTCCCGCAAAGGAGTCAAGACCATTCTGATTCTTCACCCGTTGTGGTAAATCATTAAACCACTCCGCTACTGCTGCTGTAACACTTCTTCTCGATTATTTTTGATTTTATATATTAGCTTCACACTATCAAGCTTAATCATCTCATGTACATTAAGTACTCTTAACTCATTATACAATGCAGTATTTGTGCTATGTGATTTACAAAAGAGAATCTTTAGAAACTTATTTTGTGTTACTTGTAGCTTGTCAAGGTCTTTTTTACAAGCGTGACCCCAAAAGGTGCAAAGATAATTTATGTAAGAGTGAGCATAGGCATAATAAATAGAAAATCTCGTTTGAATTGCTGAAATATTGACCATTACGTTTTAGATGATAGCTTATACCATTTAACTTCTTTTGTGTTAATTTTATATGGTATTCAAATGTTAATCTGTTATATAAGACAATGCCCAGATATGTACTATTTGTAGCTTCTCTCAACCTAATACCAGAGATTATAAGTTCATGCCTTTTTGTTAAAGATCATATATGTACATACATTTATCGCTGTTTAATTGAATATTATTTTCATCTACCCAAGAGCAAACACTGTCCAGATCACACTGAGCATCAGAAAAGACAGAGTCCATAGACCCTCTGTAGAACAAAACAGCATCATCGCATACAAGGCAAGATCACCATGCATACAACAATTGGTTATATCATTTATATATATTAAAAAAAGCAGAGGACCAAGGACAGATCCCTGGGGTACTCCATACTTGATATGTGTCTTGCTGCTAGTAGCATTATTGTAAACAGTGTACTGCTTTCTATTTCTTAAATAATTTTTAAAAACTCTCAGTGATGGTCCCTTAACTCCCAAAGCTTCGAGCTTACTAAGCAGTATAGCATGGTCAACCACATCAAACGCCTTACACAAGTCCAGGAAAACAGCCAAAACGATTTTGCTCTCATTGAGATTTCTATAAACAAATTCTAACAATGATATAATAGCAGTCTGTGTGCTCTTACCGCCTATAAAACCATGCTGCTCACAAGTTTGGAAACCAATCGTATTCAAATGGGATAGTAGTCTACTTTTTAAAATTGATTCAAATATTTTGCCAAAGACAGACTGCATATTGATATTGATCTATAGTTCTCTGGCAGAGTTTTTGAGCCTTTTTTATACACTGGGGTTGGGTTGGGTTGGGTTGTTCTTCCTATCTTTAGGATATCAGGAAATTGATCAAGTTTTATTTCTTTATTGATAATACTTGATAGAATAGGTGACAAAACTCCTTTCAGTACTTTCACCGCTTTTGGTTTTATACCGTCATCTCATATCAATTATCATATTATTTATTATAAGCTCAATTTCATCAGCAGTTGTAGGGTTAATGTACATTGAGAAATCTATCCCATAATCCAAGCTGACATTGGCGGTCGGCTTTCCTGCAAGCAACCTGTCTACACTGAAGGTGAAGTGATCATTCATAACATTAGAAATTTCCCTAGGATCTATTGCGTCTCCCTTACAATCTTAAAAATCCATTTATTTTCTATATCAATCGACAGGGCATCCATCAGTATTCTGAAATTTTTTATCCATATGTTCCTTCTAATAAGGTAATCCAGGTAAACGCTTCGTCCTAATGTACGCTTTATCTCTTTCTTTTACTTTATTCTTGACTACTGTAGCGAACCATCCCTCACTTATATTTGTTGTTGTACGTCTTACAGATGTATTCGTGACTTTATCAATTTCCGCTTGAAGAACACCAAGCAAAGTATTCATTTCAATGTTTTCGGTATTTAATACGGTATTTTCCCGTATTGAAAGCTATTCTGGTCTATTACACTGGAAGTTGAATCCGATGAAATGCCAGGGTGTTGTGTTTGTAGACAATAATATCAGAAATGAAATTGGTAGCACGACGATTACAGTTAGCTACTTGTGTGCGTAATCTGGGCTTTCACATGGAATTTCTTAAACAAGGCGTTCAATGCTTTGAGATATGTCTACCATAACAGACATGTTCTGGATCGAGATTGCAGAAGAATGCTGTGCGAGTCTCTGGTGCTCAGCAATCTAAATTTTGCCGATGTGTTTATGACGCGTTCCTAAGAGCGAGTGATTGTTATAAAATCCAGAAAATGCAGAGCTGTTGTTTCCGTTTAATATATCGTATCAGAAGAGGTGAAAAATTGTCCTGGATCCGACTCAATCATCAATGGTTGTCCAGAAAATATATTTTTTTATCGGATCCTGAAGAGTGGTGTTCCAGTGTACTTGTATGAACGGTTACAACTGAGAAGAGAGTATTCTCAGTATTCCAAATCATAATTCTCAGTTATTCAAAAGCAGTTTTTCAGTTATTACGGTTTTCTTCTTCGGTTACTATATGTTCAAACTTGTAAATTGTCTTTATGTTGCTTCTGCAAAATTGTTGTGAACATAAAATGATGAAAAAAAAAATGGTCGGAAAACTTCTATATAAGCATACCGGTTTCATTGCATAAAAATCATCTTCAGGATCAGAATTCGTCGAATCGTATACGTTGCTTTACAAATTCTAGTTAATCTGAATGATGTTTTTAATAAAATATGTGACACACTCAAAAAGCAAACTATTTTATTTAATTAGAGTCTTATCAGGCAACGAATATTAATAGTTCTTTCCTTAGGCACTTTATCATTTCCAACGTCTTATTTACCTTAACATATTTATTTAACGTTACATAACTACGATTACACATGCTTTATTAAAAGCGGGTTATGTGTAAATTCGCCTGTTGTCATAACACTTTCCATCACAATCAAAGTTGCGGTAAAAATTGCTGTAAAGTTTCCTTTTTTATATCTTAAACATCCTTCGCTACAACCTTGAATAATGATAACTAAATCATTTCCTCCAATTCAATTTAAAAATATGAATCATATTGAGTCAATTTAATTTGTATTAACCTGTTCTTTAAAAAAAGAAATAAATTTGTCAAAGCAGTCCGATATTCAGTTTTAAATTGGCCCCACGACACGTAACTACTCGGTATAAACGTAAAAACCTTGGACTCTCGCCGTTTTCATGCAATTATCGTTTTACAAACAGCTCGTGTGTTGTATTTTTTGATTAGAATTTAATTCGTCCCATTTCGATTTGGTCGAGAAAGAAAATTTTAGAATGAAGAGAATGATAACAAAAAAAAATCCGGAGGAAACCGCAATTCTTTCGCGAAACCTACATCCTCTTTTTAAAACGTTTAATCGATCTCTAGCGGAATTATTTATCTAATCTACAGGATGGTTTCTTTTTTACAAAAGCCTCTCACCATGTCGTCGTAATCGTCACTATCACTTTCGCTATTGTAGTTTTCATTGATGTAACGTTTCGTTAATTTTTTGATTTGTTTAAAACCTTTTTCCAAAACTGTATCTTCCTAAACGTTGTGTTGAAAGAAAATTAAAATATTTATTTGATTCAAATAATTTTGGACAATATCAGTTTAAATAGGTTTTTAGATAACATCTAAAGATGTTTCGAAAAATTTTAATGATTTCTAGATAACATTCAAATTACTTATCACACCGTTTCGGGTTATTTTTATGCGATTTTGAAACATATCCAAGACTTTCTTTTCGTGTGTGTGTTCGGTTTACGTTTCTTTTATTGTCGTTTAACGGTTCGTTGAATTTCGAATTGCCGTTTGTGCAGAGAAACACATTCGCACCGTAATCTAATCTTAACGGCTTCGTGCAAGTCGCTATAATACATAATGTTGTTTGAGCTTGGTCCCCGATAAGAGAAAAAAAAGATTTTTATTAAACATTTTTGTTCTATTTTCGGATTTTATTTAAAAAAAAATAATCTATTTTTAATTTTGAAGTAATATTATTGGAATTAATTAAATTTAATACGTTAGATTAAATATTTTGATAAGTCGTTTTCAATAAAACAATTACATCATCAATATTATTTATTCCAACATTCCTTAGATAAGTTTTATTTGTTTGTTATTTCATTGTTTTAGTAAAAAAAAACACTCCAAAATGAAGAATTTTCTTGTTTTCTTTGAAAAATTTTAAACAATTTCTTTAATTTACGAAAATATGCAAATAATTTGATGTAATTTACTCGAAGGATAAAAATTTCAAAACTGAAAAATGTGTTATAATGACGTAAAACATTCTCGCTGTTTTATGATTCATCGTTTTACCTTTTACGTCCTCTACTCACGATGATGACGCGGGGCGGCGAGTAAGTGGTTTTATTTTGCGGTAAAATTGTTTGTTCGAACGACCTCGCGTCATCCCAAGGCGGCGTCATTGAGTTTCGGTTCTTACTTTTTTTTTTTAACAAAAACGAACAAGAAAATGAAAATTTGGATCATTTATATCTCTCTCACCTTCTTGTAAAGCTTGATCCAGGTCAAATCGCCCTTCGAATCCGTGTACTGTAACCCAAAGAACCAGACTTCTCTTAGCCCTATCGTTTTTACAACTTGATCGAACAGTTGTTTTCCCGTCGTTGTATGTTGGATCGCGAATTCGAGTTCCGCGTCCATCGTGGTTACACGAACATTCATCTAGAAAAAAAAATATATTAAATCATGTGTCATTTTCTTCCCAATGAATAGTATAGTTGTCAAGAAAAATCAAGGGAATTTGCGATAAATCAGGAGATGATGTTGTGTTTAATTATATGCAGTGAATTTCACTTAAAATGCAATATACGAAAATATATTTCCAGAGAAACCAGGGCGTACCTACTTACTATGTCCCACATAAAATGCAACATGTCAATATAAATTGAAATTACAGTAAAACTTCGATATAAAGGATCAATAAGGGGAACGCAGTGTCCGTTATAGCTGAATAAAAATATACAACAACCTAGAATCACAAATAAAAATAGACTAACACTACACCTAGAACTAGAAACATTCCGTTTAGCCGTACCTCTCTTAAGATGGCTAGTAGGTAACGCTAGTTAACATAAAATATCGCTATGTTGCATATTTTTATAGAACTAATACTAGAACTAACACAAGACCTAAAACTAGAACCATTCGGATTTAGCCGCACGTCTTTCAAGACGGCTAAACCCGAATGATTCTAGTTCTAGGACTAGTGTTAGTTCTAGTATTGCACAAGCACTATCTAGTTTTACACTAGAACTAACACAAGACCTAGAATCATTCGGGTTTAGCCGTCTTGAAAGACGTGCGGCTAAATCCGAATGTTTCTAGTTCTAGGTCTAGTGTTAGTTCTAGTTTTACACTAGCACTATCACTAGAACTAACACAAGACCTAGTAAAACTAGAATCATTCGGATTTAGCCGCACGTCTTTCAAGACAGCTAAACCCGAATGATTCTAGTTTTACTAGGTCTTGTGTTAGTTCTAGTGTAAAACTAGATAGTGCTTGTGCAATCATTCGGGTTTGGCCGTCTTGAAAGACGTGCGGGTAAATCCGAATGTTTCTAGTTCTAGGTCTAGTGTTAGTTCTAGTTTTACACTAGCACTATCGGTAGAACTAACACAAGACCTAAAACTAGAATCATTCGGATTTAGCCGCACGTCTTTCAAGACGGCTAAACCCAAATGATTCTAGTTGTAGGTCTAGTATTAGTTCTAGCATTGCACAAGCACTATCTAGTTTTACACTAGAACTAACACAAGACCTAGAACTAGAATCATTCGGGTTTAGCCGTCTTGAAAGACGTGCGGCTAAACCCGAATGATTCTAATTCTAGGTCTTGTGTTAGTTCTAGTTTTACGCCAGCACTATCACTAGAACTAACACAATACCTAGAACTAGAATCATTGGGGTTTAGCCGTCTTGAAAGACGTGCAGCTAAACCCGAATGATTCTAGTTCTTGGTCTAGTGTTAGTTCTAGTTTTACGCCAGCACTATTACTAAAACTAACATAATACCTAGAACTAGAATCATACGGGTTTAACCGTTTTGAAAGATGTGCAGCTAAACTGGAATGTTTCTAGTTCTTGGTCTAATGTTAGTCGTAGTTTTACACTATCACTAGAACTAACACAAGACTTAGAACTAGAATCATTCGGGCATAGCCCTCTTGAAAGACGTACGGCTAAATAAAAAACGGCACATAAAAATCTTGCATTAGCACTTTTGGTACTTTCAAATAACAATAATTCCTCCAATATCTTTTAAGTATACAACATTTAAACACTTGGCAAAAAAAAATTATGACTTTGTTATCTCTGATATAGGGTTGTTCTGATTTTAATTGAGTAACTTTCCATTACTATGTCTTTTCTCCAAAGATTCCAATCACATTTCCGTATTCTAGACTTCTCTTTCATCTCTGCATCTTACAGTTACTTTTTTGAATTCTGCCAAAATTATCTTTTATATATAGCTGATAAAAATCTCATCTTCATCCGGTCAATAACAAGTATTTTTACACTTACCACCTTCCACTCCAGTTGCCGTTCTATCTACATATTAGAATGGAGTAAACTCTATATAGGCTGTATCTAAATTGATGCGAAAGATTTTAAAGGGTGATTTTTCAACGAAAATTAAGGGGGTCTTTCATATAACTTTTTGGTTAAACCCCTTCTCCTCCAAGTTATAGCCTTCTAAAGTTAAGAGTAAAAATCTGCAACTTTCTTATCTCTTGACATTTTACAACTAACATATTGTTAGTTTGATCACAAAACACAAAATAATGCTGAGATCAATTTGACATAACTTCATTTCTTTGCCTAATAATAACCAATCTCTGAATTAATTCACCTGAACCTGTGTATTATTTTATTTCTTTGTGACCAAACTAACAATTTTAGGAGAAGATGTGAAAAAGAGACAAAAAGTTAAATCAAAAAAATAAAAATCAATAAAAGATTAAATCAAGTTTTTAAATAGAAAAATGTAGAGGTATTAAAAAGTTCTAAGGCAAAGTATTATTGGGGTTGATTTTTTCAGCCACTTGTAACAACATATTAGGGTTATAAAAATCGTCAAAAAATGTCACCTTATTAGTTATCTGTTAATAGTTATCTGCCAAATTTCATCCTTCCATAGTGATGATTCCTCCATAGTGAATTTATTAAAGAAAAACAATTTTTTTCCTCTAATTTTAGAGGGCTATAACTTGAAGGAGAAATGGTTCTGACCAAAAAGTTATTTGAAAGACCCCCCTTAATTTTCGCTGAAAAATCACCCCTTAAAATCTTTCGCATCAATTTAGATATACCCTGTATAAATAGGTGTCTTCTATCAAGAGGATAAATTTTTGCTTTAAGTCATCTTGGAATATTATTGCCCCTCTAAACTGATGATCTCCAAGTAATAATCAAGTATCTTAAGTGTGATTCGATATTACTTAAGTAAAGTAACCCGAATGTTTCTAGTTTTAGATCTAGTGTTAGTTCTAGTTGTGCATTAGCACTATCACTAGAACTAACACAAGACCTAGAACTAGAATCATTCGGGTTTAGCCGTCTTGAAAGACGTGCGGCTAAATCCGAATGTTTCTAGTTCTAGGTCTAATATTAGTTCTAGTGACAGTGTACCTATCACTGTCACTAGTTAGCACAAGCTATCACTATGTTGAATAATTTTATTAAACTAAAACTAGAACTAACACTAGACCTAGAACTAGAAAGTATCGGCTAAATCCGAATATTTCGAGTTCTAGGTCTAGTGTTAGTTCTAGTTTTACACTAGCACTATCACTAGAACTAACACAAGACCTAGATCTAGCATCATTCGGGTTTAGCCGTCTTGGGAGACGTGCGGCTGAGCTCAAATGATTCTAGTTCTGGGTCTAGTGTGCCTTCTAGTTTTACACTATCACTAGAACTAACACAAGACCTAGAACTAGAATCATTCGGGTTTAGCCGTCTTGAAAGACGTGCGGCTAAACCCAAATGATTCTAGTTTTAGGTATAGTGTTAGTTCTAGTTTTACACTAGCGCCATCACTAGAATTAACACAAGACCTAGAACTAGAATCATTCGGGTTTAGCCGTCTTGAGAGACGTGCGGCTAAATCCGAATGTTTCTAGTTCTAGGTCTAGTGTTAGTTCTAGTTTTAGTTTAATAAAAATATTCAACATAGTGATAGCTTATGTTAACTAGCGCTACCTATCACTGTCACTAGAAATAACATTAGACCTAGAACTAGAAACATTCGGATTTAGCGGCACGTCTTTCAAGACGGCTAAACCAGAATGATTCTAGATCTAGGTCTTGTGTTAGTTCTAGTGATAGTGCTAGTGTAAAACTAGAACTAACACTAGATCTAGAACTAGAAAAAATTTTTAGCCGTTGCGGTGCATCTCTTAAGATGGAAACTCAGAGTTATCATAAGCACGTCACCTTTTCCAAGAAAACTAGTCATTTCTTGTACTATTAAACTATGTTGCATTTTATGTGGGACTGTCCAAGTACATAGTAATTTGGTAACTATAGTTGCTGCATTCATATATTGCGAGATATATGAAATTCCCGGTATAATACAAGTTTTCGAATAATTTGACAATTTCAATTTTTTCCCACTGAACAGTATAGTATTTTTAAATCATTTTTAGCTCTTATCTTGGGCAACTCGTCATAACTGATTGGAGATAATCTACAAATCTCTAATTCATGGTACCGGCTATATGAGAACCAGAACAGTTCAGAGCAGTATCTAATTTAAAGAAGCAAATTTACAAAAAAAATTTTCTGTAATTTTGAGAATTCGTGGAAGGACCACTATAATATCGCCGTTAACCTAAGAATGCTTTTATGTTGGCAAATTAATAGAATTTTCTCGTTGGAAGTTAAGCAAATGTTGATAATGTGGAATACAAAATTCATAAATAAATAATTCTCACATTTAAAAAAATTTAACACTTAAATAACTGCTGACTTAACACTTTAACACCTACATTTCAAGTTTAACAAATTCAACAAAAAAGATTAGGAAAATCTCAAGTTATTTTTAATATTAAAAAATATTTTTTTAAAAAGATAACTTTGTATTAATGACTCATTGGGATTAACTTTAAAAAGGATTATAAACAAATTACTCCTAGTAATATATTTAATGTTAAAACAAACGATGAATACTAATTAGATAACCATCTGTTACTATATGGTGTAACTTCTAAATAAAACTCGATGACTAAAATTGCATCTTTTTTTTTTAAATCGGTTTCAACGAAAATCGATTCTACATAGAAAGCCGCGTTCTTATCGGGTTACGATTTATTACAAAGAAAAATAATAAAAAAACGTACGAAAAGATTAACCAAGTTTTACGAGGATAAATAAAAGTGTAGTTGTAAAAATATTATTTTTAAAAAGGATCACAAATATCAATTAGATATGTCATAATGTATCCTTTTAAAATCACGTGCGGTCATTAAGAATTGCAATTACCACCTTAACCAATCATTATAGATGCAATTATTGCTTATTTTAGTAGATAGATCAATTTTATTTCAAGGACAAAGTAAATATTTTTTAACTTTACCATTTTTCCAGACACCATTTTTACAATTTTATTATTAACACACAATCAAAAGAACACTTCATTCGCGTGAGCCCGCAGCTCGAAAGAGTCGGTTAAAACTTAAAACCACCGTCGAACTGCAAGCCTGGGGTTTTTCAAAACGGACCAATCGCGTGCCGTTTTTGATGAACGCTCAACTTGCACAGAGCAAGTGCCTATTCGACACCGACTATATGACCTATACATTTATGTATCGACGCGCGCCACCTGTTGTTCGTATTATAGTGGATACAGCCGACGGCAATTCAAAATTTCGGGTCCGTTGGGCAAGAACAAAAAAGTCCACACCAACCGGAAAGACAAAAAGGAAATCGAGAGAGAAAGAATGAGAAAATGTAGGTGATTGTGAATGAAATCGAAAGGAAATAAATGTTTCATTGTATAAAAACGGTTATTAAAAGAAGAACTATTTGCAATAGTTTAAAGAAATTTTTTTATAGGAATTGTGTTGATAATATAATTTTTTAATATTGGCTTTCTCAATAAATATATCAAAAGATATTTAAGTGTCTTCCAATATTTAATCACCAACCAGCGATTCTACATAA
Source organism: Onthophagus taurus (assembly GCF_036711975.1). NCBI lineage: Eukaryota > Metazoa > Arthropoda > Insecta > Coleoptera > Scarabaeidae > Onthophagus > Onthophagus taurus. The sequence continues at coordinate 4,313,067 of NC_091968.1, read as the reverse complement.
GTCTAGTAAGTGAGTAACGCTGGCGAATGTATTTTAGCAGAAGGAGTTAAGAAGATAGAGAATGAAGCATTAACTTCTCAAGCAAAAATTTTTAAGAGTAATCGTGTAAAATATCCTCCAGAGTGTGTGTCAGATGAAACCAAGAGTCTTTTCAATCACAAAACGAATTTCTCCCAACAAATTTTGGTATAAAAGTGAAAAAATTGAAAAGTTGAAGACAAGAAAGATAAAGTTTTATGGAGAAAACCCAAAAATTGTAATTGACCAGTACAGTTGTAAAGAAACATAGCCGCACGTCTTTCAAGACGGCTAAACCCGAATGATTCTAGTTCTAGGTCTTGTGTTAGTTCTAGTGATAGTGTTAGTGTAAAACTAGAAATAACACTAGACCTAGAACTAGAATCATTTGGGTTTAGCCGCACGTCTCTCAAGACGGCTAAACCCGAATGATTCTAGTTCTTGTGTTAATTCTAGTAATAATGTTAGTGTAATAAATGTTTCATTATATAAAGACAATTATTAAAAGAAGAAGTATTTGCAATAGTTTAAAGAAAATTTTTATAGAAATTGTGTTAATATAATTTTTTAATATTGGCTTTCTCAATAAATATTGTCTTCCAATATTTAATCACCAACCAGCGATTATACTAAGTCTGGTAAGTGAGTAAGGCTGGCGAATGTATTTTGGCAGAGGAAGTCAAGAAGATACAGAATGAAGCATTACCTTCTAAGACAATATTTTTAAGAGTAAGCGTGTAAAATGTCCTACAGTGGGTCAGTTGAAACCAAGAGTCTTTTTAATCACAAAACGAATTTCTCCCAGCAAATTTTGTGGTAAAGGTGTAAAGATTGAAAGGTGGCAAAAGCAAGAAAAACAAAGTTTTATGGAGAAAACCCAAAAATTGTAATTGACCGGTACAGTTGTAAAGGATCATAGCCGCACATCTTTCAAGACGGCTAAACCCGAATGTTTCTAGTTCTAGTGATAGTGCTAGTGTAAAACTAGAACTAACACTACACCTAGAACTAGAATCATAGACCTAGAACTAGTTCTAGGTCTTGTGTTAATTCTAGTAATAATGCTAGTGTAAATCAAGAACTAACACTATACCTACAACTAGAATCATTCGGGTTTAGCCGTCTTTAGAGACGTGCGGCTAAACCCGAATGATTCTAGTTCTAGGTCTTGTGTTAGTTCTAGTGAAAGTGTTAATGTAAAACTAGAACTAACACTATACCTAGAACTATTGGACAAGCTGAGGATCAAACTTGTCGACTATGCAACGACGAGTCAGAAACTGCTGAACATATACTGTGCCATTGCGTCGCCAGAGGCCGTCTAAGGCACAACGTCTTCGGTAAAACTCCCCTGTTACCTACCGACATAAAGGTTCAAGACCTCAGGACAATACTAAGGTTCATTAAGGACCTACATTTGCTCTAAACCTTTGGAGGGCTAAAGTTACAATAGATCTTATAGGTCGCCGTAACGAGAGGGGCCGCTCTCCTCAGCCCGGCAGCAATAATAATAATAATATACCTAGAACTAGAATCATTTGGGTTTAGCCGCACGTCCTTGAAGACGGCTAAAACGAAAAGTAGAACTAACTCAAAGTAAGTAGATGCTAGCTTACAATACCGGAATTCCGGGATTTCCAAAACCGGAATCTTGGACAAAATTGTTGCAGTATTTAATTTTGAACGTTATTCATACGTAAATACCGGTATTTGGTATTAATTTATCGATTCAGCTTTTTGGGGTAGTGGTAGTGCTTGCTAAACGGCGTGCTGACGCGCTGTATTATAATTCCAGTTAGGACTTGTTAAAAGCTAGAAGGCACAATTAACAACAATTCAGTTTACAACTATATAATAAAAAACTATTTATCGATCATAGAAAAGGGTATGATGAAACATCAGTGTGGTAACATTTCCTAATAGATGTCAACAGGCAGATTGCTAAATGTAAAAAATTTTCGAAGAAAATAAAGTGCTAGTTGATGGAGCAACTAGTGATCTTCATACCCATTTGAAAACAAATTCATGAATTTAATGTGAAGCAAAGATGTGCCCACTACCAGCGACACTGATAGTCTACTTATTTCCAAGAAACCGAAACTGATTAGCAGCTAATTCCAAAGTTGCCAAAATGATGCAAAAATTTGCCATTTCATTTCTTTATTACCTCTCAAAACATCACAGAAGGTTTACAAACAAGAGGATTTGCAGATATTTCAAAAACTTCAACCACAATAGGGAATGCGATTCTCCTCCACTCTGAGAAAATTAAAGATAAAATAACTTCTAAAATATGTAGTTTAAGTTAAAAGGTACACCCCATTCAGCATAACATTCGATGAGTGGATTTCAATATCAGGTTAGCACGTGCAATTAATTCAGTATCAGCAGAAAAATGTTTATCATTAGTTGAAGAAAAGTTAGCAAGTTTGGTTTAAAAATTAATGAAGACATAGTTAGCATCACTACTGATGGTGCAGCTGTTATGATAAAATTAGGAAAACTAAATTAGAAAGTTATGCTTGGCTCATGGTATAAATTTAGCCATAACAAATGGTTTCTATAAGACCAAAAGTACAAATGAAAATGTAGAAAATGGGGAAGCGGAAGGAGATAGAGAAATGGTGATATAACAAGAATATAACGATTCTGATGATGAAGTAGAAGAAGGGTATAGGGATGGTGTCATCATAGAGCATGATTTTAGTTATTTCTAGGGTTGACTTTAACCAAAATTTTGTGACGCCTCTCGTTGTTTAAAAGTTCACCAACAAAATGTTACAAGTAAAAGTGATAGTAGATGCGTTATATCGAAGAGATTCAAATCTTTTGACTGCCAAGGCTTCACTAATGTCAAATACGCTGTGTGAACAAGAAGGTTCAATTGCTTTGGAATTGCTAAATGCATTAAAACTTCGAATCTTGCACAGAATTTCAGATACATTACAAATACATGCAAATACACGCATAACTAAAGCATCCCTAATGTAGCGGATTGTTTCATTAAGCAAACGACTCTCACTTGCAGCTACAGAAGAAGAAACACTACTACTTGAAGATCTACAACAACCATCCTGTTCATCATCAGATGAATCAGATCTGATTGCGAGATACTAAAAAGAAAATTGCAGGAAGCCGTAAAGGGGTCGTAGTCAACTGTTCCAAAACCAAAACAATTTTCTTTTGAATAAATAATTGAAGAAGAAATGCCGTATTTCGGCAAAACTGGAAAGAGAGGGATATTTGAATAAGGTATATACATACTTACTAAATATGTTGATTATTTTAATATTGAATATATTTATTTTGAATAGTTTATTTTTGTTACTTTGTTTCTTCGTTTCAAGTTTTATAGTGCAATAAATAAAATTTGCGTTTTTTATTTCTCTTTTATAGTTTCAGCAAAAAAAGAGTCAATACCAGGATTCAGGGATTCACATTGATTGACCGAAAACCGGGATTCAAAATTTCTAAGCTCTAGCAGGTACGCCCTAGTTTCTATGGAAACATATTTTTGTATATTGCATAGTGAAATTCATAGTATGCTAAAAATGTTCGTGTCGCATTTTATGATATCGTTATTTACAACATTTTTATTAAAGTATTAAATAAAAAAACCAATCATAAAATTGCGTATCATTTATACAAAACGTTGACAAATATTTAAAATATTAACATTTATTTTATGTAATCCTTTCATGCTCAAAGGTAGGGCGGGTTTGTAATATTTGCAAATCATTTCCATTTAGGCCACAGACTAAACCGTTAATTTATTTCTAATGATTACCAAGAATATTTAAGAAATAAATATTGAGAATTAATAATAAACATGAACATATTTGTTAAATTTAAATTAAATACATGACGAACTTTTTGGTATTTCACTAAAATAATAAGATCCAATTGTTATCTAATGATCCAATAATAAATTTAGTATATTGCATAGTCACTATTATATTAACCATTTGAATTGGGTAGATTTAAAGATAATCTCAAGGTTACCATTATCTCATTTCTAAAAATTGTATAAATATAGGTAAAACAATCTGTTTTTTTTTGCAATTTGGATTATTTATGTAGTACTAATTTAAACAATTCTGAGATCCACTAATAAACGTCAAACTTATAAAAGATAACATTTAAACCCGTCTATCTATCTAATCTGGAAGGAAAATCTCAAGGAATATTATCATACCCCTTTAAAAATGTGTACTTACAGGTTTTGGCATCTTGAAGAATGATAGTTTCTAACTGCAATCAGTAAACTGAAAAAGAGAAAAATATTAAAACAAATTTACAATATTCCTGGTATTGTTTATTTTAAAATGTTTATTCATAAACTTTATTCATATCGGGGCGTTATTACTCATAAATTTTACTTCGCAATTTCGATTACGAATAAAAATTAATCAATTCGTTTCTTACAAAACTATCAATAATAAAACAATAAACCAATAAATATAAAAAAGATCAAAAATTAATTAACTCATTTTGACATTTCAAATTGTTAAAATTGTCATTTTGACATTTCGAACTGTCAAAATTGACGTTTTAATAAATCAATTTTTAAATAAAAACTCATTATTAACGTTAAATACAAATTATTGAGTAAAAAAAAAGTAATTTTTTATGTTAAACAATACGCATTGAACGTGTGACTATAATATAGAAGATGCAACAAGTGGTTTCTTCTTTGAATGGTGAATTTTATTCTTAATGGTTTTGACCCCTATCATTTCAAGAAACAATTACTTATAAAAAAAAATAAATAATAAAACGAGAAAAAGCTACTAACCCAATCGATTTAATAATCTAATTAACCGACTTTTCCCGCTACGAGCAGTTAAAACTCTCCGAACTGAAAAGGATTAACCTATAAACGATTTTGAATGAAGGGATGTGTGTTATTTTGTCTTTTGTTGGGTTATTTTTTACTTTTTTTTTGCAGGCGGATTTAGCCGGTGGCTTTATGGGGTACGCGAGCCATTCATGGCCGACTCTTGTTACTGTGGCTAACGTGTTAAATTTTGCCTTACCTGAGGAAAAAGCGACGAGATTTGGGTCCTCGCCGTCGTAGAAAAAAAAGGGGACTTCTAAAACGTGTAGCACGGTCACACCCTGTTCCTTAAACGCATGCAAAGTAGAGCCGATTGTGTGGCGGAACGGTGCAAGAACCCAACACACACTGAGCACGAGCGAATTGTCATCGCAGGATGACCAATCTTTCGAAACTCAATATTACTAGATTTAAATGATAAATAAAATCGTTCCGATAATTAAAGTTATTTTTAAAAAATTATTTTTATATTATAATTTGATAATATTTTAATAACTTAATAAGAAAAAATAAATATTTTAATTAATAATACAGTATTACAAGTTAAAAGAAATTTTGTAAATCATAGCGACGTAGAGACATCTATTAAGTTATTATGGAACTTTTGTAAGGAATAAATTATATTTATTTTATTTTTAAACAATAATCGTTATATTGTAATTATTAATTAATTATCATTAAAAAAATTATTTTTCATAAATAATTGCCGATATTATGGAACTTTTGTAAGGAATAAATTATATTTATTTTATTTTTAAACAATAATCGTTATATTGTAATTATTAATTAATTATCATTAAAAAAATTATTTTTCATAAATAATTGCCGATAATAAATTAATTAATATTTTAGAATTAATTTCTATTAAAAGATGGCGCTTTTAATAGAGTTAATAAAAATAATAAAAAATAAAGAATTTTATTATAAAGACAGACTACCCTTTGTATAGCTTAATTCCCGAAATAATCCTGAAGCTTCAACCTTTATTATATATATCTTCTAAAAGTTTAAAATTGGTTCAAAGAATTTGTGACATTTTGTTGAGATCTAACTATGATTTAAGATGATTTTTAAAGTCTGAAGTCCTACCTGTGTAATTTCAGACTTCTTCTTGTAGTCTAGAATCATATTAGTACAATTGTAGACTTACTGGGTAGGTTGTAATATATCCAGCTTAATTCTTTAGCTTGCAGTATGGCATTTATCCAGTACAGTTCCACACATTTCAGTGAAGTTTAAAGCTTTACCAATGTAATTAGGAGCCAATTCACACTGTCTAGAATGTATCCAACTATCGATTATTTCTTGCAATTTGGCCAGCATAATTACTAACAATTCTTTGAAGTTCCAATCCTGGTCAGAACAAACGTTAACTTTTCTTGCTATGTGTGTCCAGACACCTCTTAAAGAAGTTTAGAAGCGGTTAGAATGATTCTTTCTTAAACTATTAAAAGTTATTTTTAAAAAATTATTCTTTATTATAAAAAAAATAAATATTTTAGTTAAAAATAAAGTATTAAATGTTAAAAGAAGTTTTGCAAATCATAACGAAGTAGAGACATCTATTAAGTTATTATTGAACTTTTGTAAAGAATAAATTATATTTATTTTATTTTTAAACAATAATCGTTAAAATTATTCCAAGTTCTAAGCCTGGTCAGAATAAATGTTAACTTCTCTTGCTATGTGTTTCCAAACACTTCTTGGAAGTTTAGAAGCGGTTAGAAGATTCAGTTTTTACAGTGTATTAAGAGACTTCTTTCTGGTACTAAGTTTCCTGTAACATTTAGCTGGATAAAAATAACAATAAGCAATTGTATTGATATAAATACTCAAAAACTTTCAATCAAAGTACCGCGATTCATGACGCCTGTGTATTCGAAATATTCGAGCCAAAATGGCGGTTTGACAGCTTGTCAGTGCATGTTAGCAAGGTCCATTGAGTATTGGTTATAAGTTATAAGTGCACCCAGAAAAAAAATTTGTTGGATTTAAAGGTTTTCCATTTTACGACAATAAAAAACGTATATAGATTTTAATCAAAAGGTTTTATTGTTAACCCAAGTTACTAAAATATGTTATTATAAAAATCAAAATCTTAGTTATATTAAAAAGAATTCTTTTTTCGAAAAAAGATGTAGTTTTTAATTCAAAATTATTAAATGTTTCACATAATGCGTAAGGTTTTTAAATTAAAATGACTTAATTTTTATAGTAAGATTTTTGTGCTATTGAGGTAATAATGCATAAATGTTAGCAGAAAATTGATTCAACTTTATTATTAAAAGAACGGTATTTTAGTTTAAATAAACATATTCTTTACTTAATTTTTTTTATTTTTTAACCCAAATAAGTGTTTTTTCGTTTTAAAGTACAAATTAGTTATTATAAAATGTTTTTACTATTAAAAATAAAAAAATTATATTGTTATTTTAATAACCTGCAACTTTTACTTACCTTGTTATTAGTAAAAAATATAGGTAAATAATGGAAATAATAGTGAAAAATATTTAAAGTTTCACAAAAATATTTATAATATTTAAAAAAATGAGAACGATATTACAAAAGAAAAGAGAACGTTTTTTATAAAGTAATTTTTTTCTTATAGGTTTATTATCTTAAAAACAGTTAAAACTAAAGATATTTTATCTTTCAGAGATCACTCTGAGACTTAACTATATATAACCATATTGTCAATAACAAAAGGTTTAAAAATAAAGATTGTTTTAAATGTCCATTGTAAATTGCGAAAAATGTTCATCGATCTTTGATTCATGGAATTGATAAATATTAACTTTTACAATGAAGATTTAAGGTTCTTTTTATTTTCAAATCAAGGGGTAAAAAGTATTTTTTTAATTTAAAATATGGCGTTATATTTTACCGATCAATGCAAAAAAATGTACAACTATACCTAGTTAGCAGGTATAACTTATTAGTTGTAAAACAAATGAAAATGTAAACTACTATCATTAGTTGTAAATTAATTTGAAGTGATACCTGCTAACCTAACAATCCTTTCTCCAGTAGGTAAAAAATAAAAATGTGTGGGAACATTACAAATATCATTCAATCTTTTAATTACAGCACACGTAGAATTTGTAGCGATCTTATAAGCTAAATAATGTGGAAGGTACTCAACTACCTCCCAGTGGAAACAAAGAAAATAACATACATCCTTATTTACAATAATTTCAAATATTTCATAAACATTCGGTTGTTCTTCAGTGCTATCAAAAATCACATAACCTTTTTTGTACTTACTCCCTTTATACATAACTTCGTTCAAACCTTCACTTGACGATAAATCAATTTGAACCCTAAATAAATCATATTTGCCGTTCCCTAAATCCACAGTCGTAGATATTTTATAAGCTACTTCGCTGGCGAAAAAATTCTTATTTAATATCCTATTAGCAAAGTCTAGTTGCGTCTTAATAGTTAATGTTAATGGAATGTTTAATCTTGAACTGATATTTCTGGCATAACATTTGTGGTTTTGATGCAAGGCTTCAAAACGAAAGCACCATTGGTGTCGAAGTGTACCACTTTTTCTGATAACGTACGTGTAGTGTACCATAAAATGATGCTTTGGTTTTAAATGATCAGTAAATAGAGTTACATACATTCTATGATGTTTCTGTATTAAACTGTCTAGCTTTGCCAAATCGGCCTCGGTAAAATGAATTTGTAAAATGATATCAATGATTTGAACAAATAAATTCAAAAATTCATACACCTCGTCCTCAAGTGGTATTAAATCACCTATCATTAATAAAATAAAATGTACAAAGCACTTCATTTCCGAAGCAGTCATTTTAAAATTGTGTGTCTTGATACTATTTTGCCTAATAGGGGAACTGACGTTTCCTATTTGTGTAGGACCGTAATTGAACATTTGTTTGCGGTAATTTAAAATTTCTAAAGTAAAATATTTCTTTTTGTATATAAAATTATTGAGGACATGGGCTAAATTATAGTTACACACGCCGTTGAAGAGATCATGCATGATGTCAAAAGATACATTTTCAGTCACGTGAAATGATGGAATTGTATTAAAAATTGACGGTTCTTTAATACCTGTTTTTGAAGCATCCTCAATAAGAGTATCGATAATATAATTGTTTTTGTCTCTTAAAAATGTGTTCATTTGTTGTACGTCACTTTGTGTTTGAATTTTTGAGCGTTTGCAGATTCTACAGAAAAAAGTACTCGAGAATGAAACATTAAATCCTAAAATATCGTTTAACGCGAGGTTGTCTCCTAGTACAAGGCCGAGTTTAAAATATATTCGTATTGTATTATCCTTTTCAGGATTAAGAATGATTCCCTCCTGTTCTAAAACCTTAAGATCTTCAGTAAACTTATTTAAACATTGTTTATTACTAAACGTGTGCATATCAATGGATTTTATAAAGCCAAGTACAAGAATATTACTTAATTTTGATAATTGATATTGTGGTATTGTAGGAAAGCTGCAATATATCCCACATAGTTTTTGAACTCCTGCATGGGAGCTTAATGGGTCGTTAATTTCAAAGTCGTCAAAATAAAGATAATATGGCAAGAGAATCTTAGAACAGTTATGATTATTGGAACATTTATCTCGCCATGTCGAAGCATTTATAAAATTGCACAGTTTCTGGCATGTTTTAATTTGTTTTATATTGTCAAGAGTTTTTTCCAAAACACCATCACATTCAAAATATTTTTTAAATTGAAAACGTACATCAACAATACAGCCTTGGACTACATTATCGTCAATAGTAGGCGTATTATTAATTACAACTTCTGTCAAAGTGTTATTTATTGTGAAACATTTTGGGTGACTATATATGCCAATACTGCTAATGTGCTTAAAAAATTTATATTCCGATTTTATAGTTTTAAAAGGGTCTTTTAAGAATGTACTCAATCTTTCTAATTTATCGTGGATAACTGAATTTTCTGTATAGGGTAAAATACTATTAGTTATAAAGTTTGAAATAGGGGCTGTAATTGATGTTTGAGTTAAATTTTGAATATTAACAACATTTTTTCTACTAAAATTATATTGGCTATGTAAAGATAAAATGAATGCAATTAAATCATTTTCAATATAGAAATTGTTTTCATTTACAGAATTACTTGATGATGCACGAAAACGAATATCTTCATTATTAGCCTGACAAATATTTATCTGTTCTATTTTTTGCTGGGAAGTTACGGCAGTTTCTGTACTTGCGTTATAATCATCCCTATTTGGAAACATATCAGTTGGCAAAAATTGTGTTGTTAACGTATTACATAACGGTATATTTTTAGCTTCATGTTTTTTCAAATGAGTTTTGTACGAGTAAATACTTTGAAATTGTTGCGTACATTGGGGATAAGTACAAATGAATTTAAAAATGGAAGGAACTCGGTGAAAAATTTTTAAATGATTTATAACATCCGAACTAGTATTAAATTTAAGTTTGCACAAAAAACAACCGAACATTGCTATGATAGAAAAAAAAATTTTTAATTGGAGTTTTCAATGTTAAGTTGACCAACTAAACTATCCACAACAGTAATACTTTCATCCGAAATACCAAAAAAATATCGTGATAAAAACAACCAAACTAATCTGCTAATTTGTGAAAATTCTAAATTAAACACGTGTATTAATTTTATAGTAATGTCGAGACACTCTATAAATGAATTGAATTTGTATCTTATAGAGTCGCTATACACATAAAAATCTTCAAGTTTATTTTTATCGACGCCTACAACAACTATTCGTGGTTGTAATTTGATTTTCTTATCTCTGTAATTAGCTCTTACCGCTTCTATCTTTGGCAAGACATCGTTTATAGTTTTTACGTGCAACACAAAATCGTCTTGCGAGTCCAAAATTGTTGGCTTGTGAGTCCTGTTTATTCGCCTTGGCTGCAGTATTGCATGCAACAATAAAATTATTAAGTAATCTCTTGAATCTGAAAAATAATAGTGCAGATTTCGGCATTATAAGTACACAATAATATTTACCTTTTGAAAGCTCAGTATTTTTTTGCAGTTGCTCCAAGTGTTCCTTATTTAATTTGTCTCGGATGTCTCTGGAATATATCGGTAATATCAATTTCACAAAACTATTGAAATTATCTAAAAGAAGTGATCCTTTCCCTTTGTAAATGTTGTCGAAATCAATGTTAATCTGTTAAACAAAGATAAACCAAACTGTCAAAAATATTAAAAACTAACTATGCAATTACCAATTCATATCCTTTCGAGTCATTGTATTTTGGCCACTCTTTTAAAATTGTATTAAGGGAATTTACGGGCGATCTCAGTAATTTTAATCTATAGTTGGCAGTGCGTTGCCAATAATCCTTCACTTTATCCCATAAATCAGGATCAGAATTACTTAAAAGAAACGCCGTGTAATATTCTATCTCGTCTGTAAATATATACAATTTGCAATAACTTAAATAAAACACAATTAAGATTACCTTCTACATTATAAACATTAGTGGTACCATTATCAACATCCTCATTGTCTTGAGTTGGTTTTAACCTTTTCGTTATATGTTTTATGTTATTATACCGGTCATACAGTTTGCCGCTTGGATTTTTTTTATTTCTCCGTGGAGTATAGTATGTTGTCTATAATGAAAATACTTCGCTTAATGTGTTATTAATAATTTATATTAATACCTGAATTTCCGAAGGAAATAAATCTGTAATTAGTTTGGCATATATTTCAAATATCTCGCTAGAAATTTTTTTGTGCGCCAGGAACATACAGTCTGTTACGATGTGCACCAAATCTGTTTGCCTTTTTTTGTCAAGTCGTTTATTTTTTTTATAATATTCTAATATTATCTGCCCTTTAACAGAATTTTTTAATGTCTTTTCTAACCCTTCCTTTTGAACGATATCTGATGTTATAGATGAGGAAGTAGATTTGGGAGAAAGTAAATTGTTATCCAACCAGCTACTAACATTAGAGCTAGTACTACATGTTATTGTAGTTGCCAAGGGCGTCGTATAACCCTAAACAAAATGGTATTAAGTGTATTTACATTATTAGGTCCGAAACAAGAATACGATATTTCCAATTACACCAGGTTAGTACAAAATCCCGGGACGGTCAAAAACTTTGCTATTTGGGAACATATTTTTTAAATTTTGACGAGATTTAGGTTCTAAATCCGAAAATGGAAAAATATGCTGTTCTATTAAAATAAGGGTAGGAAACTTTTTTCTTTAACTGTTTCAGCATTTTGCACTAACCCTGCACGAAGTTATATTCAGAGTTGAGCAAAAAAATTGTTAAAAGTATTATTTAACCCTTTATGTGTGTATCGTTGGTACGCACCGCGACTTTTCTATAACATGCGTTGTAGAAAAGTTTTTTTGGCTATTGCAGACAGATATGTAAAATTGACTGGATTTTCAAAGGGTCAACCCTTTGATTGTAATTGAAAGATAAATCCCACCCTGCCGATGTTTAACCTTACATTTTCCGCTTTCCATTGAAACAAACGTTGTCTAAATTTAATTCTTAATCCAAATGATTCCAACGGGATCAAGTTATCAATATCTGATATACTCAATTCCTTAAACACCTCAATATCAACGCCTTTTTCTGAAAGAAAATGTATAAGGTATTATTGTTATTGTTTTAATTACACTGTGACGTAATATTTCTCAACAGTTGGGCGTTGAGTGTTTTTAATTTGTTTTGGGTTGCTGGTCACATTTTCTTCTATTTCTTTTTTTTAATTTTGAAATTTTTCTCTTTTAGGTACTACTTTTAATTCGTTTTTTTGATGTTATTTGTTCAGAAAACTTTGTTTTCCAAAATAAGTTAACGGTTTTTACACTATTTTTTTTTAATTGTAAAAGAATAAAAAATTCCAAAATTTTGAAAAAAGTAGAAAAAAACGTGACGTGTTACAATAAAATCTAAGGCAGATTTGAAATCAAGAAGGAACCCAAAATTATCTAAAAACACTCAACTGCTTAAATGTTGAGGAGAAAAGAAAGTGAAATTTTGTAGCTGAGTGTGATTATTAGATTTATAAATAAAACAAATTTATTATTCGGCAACAACCCGATGTACCTCCCGATTTTATAAGGTAAAAATCGATATTAAATTAACATCTATGCATTAGCGCACGTTTTTACACGAAAATTTAAGGAAACCATTACATTATTCATAATAAACTAAAGAAAAAAAATAAATTTTTTCAAGAAAAACGGTTAAATCCAATCCGCAAAGGCGGCGCCGAATCATCATAGTGCGGCTTGCTGTTAGGCGCCACCGACCTCGCTTACCAACGTTTGATAAGCGAAAAAAATTGCGTCCTTATACTGATGGGTTTAACTAAATTAATTTGGCAAAAATTTACTTATTAATTTATTATTTTTAATTAGATATGATTTCGAAATTATACACACCCTCGAAATCGTTTATTAATTCCGGAAAATCCCACATCAAAAGCAACGTAGTCACGTTTTCCCCGGTAATGTCCTCCATGGCGTCCCACAATTTATTTTAATGACTAAATTAGTTAATTTTAATCAATTATATTATTGAATAAATTAATAATATACCTACTACTTCCACCAAGTGATGATTCTTCCTCAGTTTACGACTAACGACCACTACACTGACTACAACTAACGGCACTAAAGATTGCTAAAGATTGAAGACTGAACCGGAGTAAACGGAGTAAACGTATTTCGGGTATTTCACAACATTGCATTATATGACAAAGAACTGGACTTCCCCAGCTTGCAAACTTTTAACCGTTTTAGCGTAAAAAGTTTCTATTTTATTCCCATAACTAAAACGTTTTATATTTAAAATAGACATTTTGAAGGATACATTATTAAATCAATAAAAGTCAGTAATAATTTAACAATTTTTGATGTTAGTTTTACTTATTTTCTATTTGACACAAAAGAAATCTGTAAATTAATTCAATAGTTTTCACTGCTTTAAAATAATATTGCGGTTATTTGAAATAACATTACATTTCTTTTAAAATAAATACTTTCTTATCTTTCCAATAGTTTTTCCTTTTATGTCAAAAGGATATGGGTTAAAACAGTAACCCTTTTATTTTAAAATGCCATTTTTCTCTCAGTGTGGTTATAAGGTTATCCAACTCGAACAAATTGACGTTGACGGGCTCATTTGATAGAGAATTGTTTTCTCTTTGCGATAACGTAAAATTGTAGTACTCTTATATCAGAAAATTTAAAAAAAAAATTTTTAAATTGTTTATTAAGTAAATTTAACTACTAACATGAATCTAGATATCCGAGATCGTCAAGTACACTGAGAAAAATGATATGGAAAATTGAACTAAATCAATTTAGTTGTTAGACAAGTAGTCATTTATGCTAGAAAATTTATTCATTTATCTAACGTAATTTAGCTGACATATACAATTCTAATGTCAAATTTATGATAGTTAATTTATCTATTTAATAAGGTGATATAACTAATTTTTAGAAAAAGAAACTACATCGTGGAAACTAGTTGATAAGTCTAGTTGTTGAGTAGTTTAGTTACCTAAAGTATTTGGTATTTTTATCTATTTTGTTCTAGTCTGAATTTCTATATACATTTAACAATAAAATATTTTACCTAAAGGGACAAATGTACTATTATTAAATACTTTATTTAGTATAAAGATGTACTTAGAAAATGTACTTTATTAGTATTAATTTATTGTATTTTAGTCGTTTTGTCTACCTGTTTTCATCGTTACATCGATCGTTTATAGAAAATATTTTGTATAACTAGTAGTAGTAGTTAGCTAATTTTTGACTAAAAATTCTAGATAATATGACTAAATTTTAGGCAGTTTTCCCACATTATTTTTCTCAGTGTACCTCGAAGTACCTCGAATTCCGAACACTAGAAGGCTTTAGAGACATGGGGCTAAACCCGAATGATTTTAGTTCTAGGTCTAATGTTAATTCTAAATAGACAACAATTTAACGCTTAGTAACAATTAAAACTAGAACTAACTATTCGAGAATTTTTTTAATTCTAGGTCTAGTGTTAGTTCTAGTTTTAGTGCAATAAAAATATACTACTACAACATAGTGACATCTAGCAACATCATGTTTGGACTCATTTTAATGTTTTTTTTTAATAAAGAATACATAATGAAAGAACATCATGAAGTTGTCCATGTGTCTATTATATGATAACTAACTTCAGATTTAAAATGTGAACCTCAATTTTGACATATTTGTAATTTTCATTAAAAATCCTTTAAAATGAGTACAAACACGACATATTTATCTTCAATATTAATGAAGTTATGGTCATCTTTCGGTTAGAAATGTCAACGTTAATTTTGACATATTTGTAATTGTCGTGAAAAATCCTTTAAAATGAGCCCAAACATGATACGTTTAATTCCAATATTAGTCAAGACCTCAATGTCATTTTGCCATTTTGACAAATTCTTAATTTTTATAAAATGTCTTAAAATTTGTCACAAAAACAAAAAAAATAAAAAATTAAGGTTGGTATTAATATTTCTAAATTAAATTGATATTGATATGTTCATTGTTGCTAACTTAGGGTTTAATGCTTTTTATTCAAACTTTTTTGTTTTTTGAGATATGTGCGTCATCTTGGGACTCATTTTAAAGGTTTTTTAATGAACATGACAAATATGTCAAAATTGACGTTGACGTTTCAAACCGGAAGTGATTGTATTTTCATTAATATTAAAGTTAAATATGTCGAGTTTGGATTCATTTTAAAGGATTTTTTATGAAGTTGACAAATATGTCAAAATTAAAAGTTGTAAGTTCGAACTTTTTGGTTTTTTGAGATAAATGCGTCAAGTTTGGACTCACTTTAAAGGTTATTTTATGAAGATTACGAATATAATAATAAAATTAAAGTTGACATTGACAACTGAAAGTTTTTTTCACTACTAAACCCGACTGTTTCTGGTTCTCGTTCTAGTTTTAGTACTATACAAATATACTATAAAACTTTCTAGTTCTAGGTCTAGTGTTAGTTCTTTAATTGTTATTTAACCTTAAATTCTTGTACATACATTTTAATTGATCTAAAAATTTTTTTTTTCATTTAATCCACTTACATTGCTTATAATTTCATCCATTTACCAATTTTGGATTAAATACAACCTTTAAATCCAATTAATTATGTGTTTTTCATTAAAAAAAACTTAAATTCAACGTCAATTTTGATAATCACCTGCAATATTTGGATCTTAATCACCATGGTAACCGAGTCAAGTTGGATAACCTAACAATAATAAAATTATAACCGTTAATATTTCGTTTCATATTTTAATTTGTTCTTTATTTTATTTTATATCTTTTTTTTATATTTTTGTATATTGCTTTTTAAGTGAAATACACTGTATAAATAAAAACATAGAAATGTCGTTTCTTCCAATGACGTCACAGCAAGGCCTATGCAGGGGGATACGTTCATAACCACTTACATATTTACAAAAATAATGCCATCTTGTTGCCTTTGGAGTTGCAAAAATAGCAATAAACAGGGCTTTCGACTCTTCAGAGTTTCACAAGAGAGAAAATGAAAGGAAATTTGGCATAATTTTATCAACAGAACGACATAGTTTTAAATTTCCCGCTTGACTTTCGAGCCAAAATGGCGGAAAACCGCGATACTTTTTATTCGAGATTTATTCAAAACGTTATCTATTGGTTTTACTGATAACTTTAGTAGCGATTGCAACTGCAGGTAGTTGATGAGAAAGAGGCCAAATTATAAGGATTACACTATTAAATAAGAATACATAAATTTGCTTAAAATGCTGCATATAAGAAGTACATAACCTCCTCTAGCAGATGTCTCTACTGTTAGAGTTAAATCGTTCCAAATGTAGTTGGCAAAAATGGTATTTTGCCAAACCCGATATCGCATTCCACCCAGAAAAAAAAGTGACAGCAATACATAACTTAACACGTTAGCAAAAAGAGTTTCCCAATAAAACAGGTAAGAAAATACATTTTAAAAACATTTAACACTTTCAGTGACTATGCCAACCACCTAACATTGATATAGCTCCTAACTTAACCTATTAGCAGCCATGACTAAATCTCAAACCTTGCTCTTTGTATTGAACCTAATTTTTTTTCTTATTCTTTAGCTAAGATATCATCATGAATGAAGAAAAGAAAACAAGCGTAAAACCGCCTCTTGACCGATTAACACGATTTATTTACCTAAACACTGAAAAGCCAAGATTTATCAGTGGGAATCCTGAGGTTCATAACAAATTTTTACCAAATGAAGTGACTTTTAATAACGAAATTAATTCCTCTGAGTGTCAAAAAGTTCCAGTTTTAATACAATCACTTTCAAAGAAAAATATTCCATACAAAGAAGCCGTTTTTTTCGCTTTAGTCTCATTAATACGATCGCGTACAGCTGAGAAATTTAATCCGCACGATTTATATACGGCGGTTTTAAATCAATTTGATTGCAACGAAGATTTATTTTCGTTTGTTAAATGTTATCGGGCACAAGCTAAAAATGTACCGAGTGGTTTAAAAAAAATTATTGCTGCTTATTATTTTCGAAAAGAACCTATGGAGTTGGTTAAAACTGTTACGGAAAGTAATAGTTATCACGGATGGTCGCATAAAGATTTATTTAAGTTGATCCATTACAAAACGGATAATATTTGTTAGTACAAGATCAAACAAAAAAAATCCTCAAAAATTAAATGTTTTTTTTTGTTTTAGTATTTGATTTAATCATAAAATATGTTTTATTCGGTATGGAAAGAGCTCTATCTTCTTCTGGAGGTACAAAAGAAGAAAACGAAATTTTGGATTATTTAAAAAAAATCGAAACTTTTAAAAGATCTGAAGATGAACAATTCGCGATTGAATGTTTCAACGAATTGGAGATTAGCAAGGTTAAACAACTTCCAGGAAAGCTAAACAAATCTTACATTGTTTGGGAAGCTTTAATTCCAAGATTATCACTTTCCGAATTGATTCAGAATCTCCCAAAGTTGTACAAAATGGGATTTTTAAAACAAGGAACTCTACATGATAAAGTAATTGAAATTTTATTGGATAAAAAAAGAATTGAAGCTTCGAAAATCCAACCAATTGAAGTTTTTATTGGATTAAAAAATTTAGAAAAAGGCGGAAAGTAAGTTTTTTTTTTTTAATACAGGGCGTCTCACGCAACTGGTTCGTTAAAAATTTTTAAGTTCCACTATCCATACAGTTTTGAAATTTTAGTAGCATAGGTTGTTCATTTGATCTAACATATTTTCAAAATGGCTGCCACTTCCGGTCTACCGGAAGTAGACCATAACTTCGTTATTTTCAATTATTATAGTTTTTATTACACCTATTAATTGTACAGGGTGGGCAAATTTCCCTCTCTCTTTTTTGGAGACTAATCCAATCCTACAAACACCCTCATTTCAGTGGTGTCCATAACGTCGATTTTGATCAAAAATTAGTGGGCATCACTGCTCTAAATCGATTAAACGTCAAAATTGTTGATTTTCGAAAATTAACTCAATCATAACTCAAAAACTAAAAGCGATGGAGAAAAACATTTTATACATAAAATCTTAGTAATGGGCCATAAAGACTAGATCCATAACAAGATTGAACCCAATTGTTACCATTTTTTATTTATAAGCTCTAAATTGATTAACCATCAAAATTGTTGATTTTCGAAAATTAACTCAATCATAACTCAAAAACTAAAAGCGATGGAGAAAAACATTTTATACATAAAATCTTAGTAATGGGCCATAAAGACTAGATCCATAACAAGATTGAACCCAATTATTGGCATTTTTTATTTATAAGCTCTAAATCGATTAAACATCAAAATTGTTGATTTTCGAAAATTAACTCAATCATAACTCAAAAACTAAAAGCGATGGAGAAAAACATTTTATACATAAAACCTTAGTAATGGGCGATAAAGACTAGGTCCATAACAAGATTGAACCCAATTATTACCATTTTTTATTTATAAGCTCTAAATCGATTAAACATTAAAATTGTTGATTTTTTGGAAAATTAACTCAATCATAATTCAAAAACTAAATTCGATGGACAATTATTTTTTATACATAAATCCTTAATAGTGGACCATAAAAACTAGATCCATAAAAAGATTTAACCCAATTATTACCATTTTTTATTTATAAGCTCTAAATCGATTAAACATCAAAATTGTTGATTTTCGAAAATTAACTCAATCATAACTCAAAAGCTAAAAGCCATGGAGAAAAATTTTTTATACATAAAACCTTAGTAATGGGCGATAAAGACTATATCCATAACAAGATTGAACCCAATTATTACCATTTTTTATTTATAAGCTCTAAATCGATAAAACATCAAAACTGTTGATTTTCGAAAATTAACTCAATCATAACTCATAAACTAAAAGCGATGGGGAAATATTTTTTATACATAAAACCTTAGTAATGGACCATAAAGACTAGATCCATAAAAAGATTGAACTCAATTATTACCATTTTTTATTTATAAGCTCTAAATCGATTAAATATCAAAATTGTTGATTTTCGAAAATTAACTCAATTATAACTCAAAAACTAAAGGCGATGGGGAAATACTTTTTATACATAAAACCTTAGTAATGGGCGATAAAGACTAGATCCATAACAAGATTGAACCCAATTATTACCATTTTTTATTTATAAGCTCTAAATCGATAAAACATCAAAACTGTTGATTTTCGAAAATTAACTCAATCATAACTCATAAACTAAAAGCGATGGGGAAATATTTTTTATACATAAAACCTTAGTAATGGACCATAAAGACTAGATCCATAAAAAGATTGAACCCAATTATTACCATTTTTTATTTATAAGCTCTAAATCGATTAAATATCAAAATTGTTGATTTTCGAAAATTAACTCAATTATAACTCAAAAACTAAAGGCGATGGGGAAATACTTTTTATACATAAAACCTTAGTAATGGGCGATAAAGACTAGATCCATAACAAGATTGAACCCAATTATTACCATTTTTTATTTATAAGCTCTAAATCGATTAATCATCAAAATTGTTGATTTTCGAAAATTAACTCAATCATAACTCAAAAACTAAAAGCGATGGAGAAAAATTTTTTATACATAAAACCTTAGTAATGGACCATAAACACTAGATCTATAAAAAGATTAAACCCAATTATAACCGTTCTTTATTTAGTAGATTTAAATCGACTAAACATCAAAATTGTTGATTTTCGAAAATTAACTCAATCATAACTCAAAAACTAAAAGCGATGGAGAAAAACTTTTTATACATAAAACCTTATTAATGGTCGATAAAGACTAGATCCATAACAAGATTGAACCCAATTATTACCATTTTTTATTTATAAGCTCTAAATCGATTTAACATAAGAATTGTTGATTTTCGAAAATTAACTCAATCATAACTCATAAACTAAAAGCGATGGGGAAATATTTTTTATACATAAAACCTTAGTAATGGGCGATAAAGACTAGATCCATAACAAGATTGAATCCAATTATTACCATTTTTTATTTATAAGCTCTAAATCGATTAAACATCAAAATTGTTGATTTTCGAAAATTAACTCAATCATAACTCAAAAACTAAAAGCGATGGGGAATTATTTTTTATACATAAATCCTTAATAATGGACTATAAAGATTAGATCCATAAAAAGATTTAACCCAATTATTACCATTTTTTATTTATAAGCTCTAAATCGATTAAACATCAAAATTGTTGATTTTCGAAAATTAACTCAATCATAACTCATAAACTAAAACCGATGGGGAAATATTTTTTATACATAAAACCTTAGTAATGGACCATAAAGACTAGATCCATAAAAAGATTGAACTCAATTATTACCATTTTTTATTTATCAGGTCTAAATCAGTGGTGGCCATAACGTCGATCGCTAAGAAAATCATGAATCTGAAATATCTATATCTGGGCCTCAGAACAAAAAAAACGGAAGGTTACTTTAAATCCTTCAGCCGATCTTGGCAAGACATTTATATAAAAAGTCTATCTTGATTAAAAATTGGTGGACACCACTGTTCTATGTTCTTTTGTTTTTAAGTTATAGCCAAAAAGTCAAATTTTCGTGATTTCAAAAAATGCTCATATTTCTTTGAAATGGGGTTGATACGTTCTTAAGACACTTTTTTAAGTAGAATATACTGCCGTTGAGAAATTTTAAACATACTTGATGATTTTAAATACAATCTACAGTGTGTCCCCGGATAGGTGAAACGACTCTTATAAAAGGTAAATTTTTTTCGATATTAATTGTAATCTTTTGGGGTTTAGCCCTGCTTGATTAACGACTAATTTTGAACATATTATCAATTATTAAAAAACAAGTGAGCCTTGACAGTGAAAGAAAAACTCTTTTTGTGGCAGGTAAAGTACCTTTTCTGTTTACAGTACGTGAAAGTGTTACTAAGAAGTTTTGTTCAGAATGAAAAACTATGGGCATATGCAAATTTTCGGATTGATCGGCCTACTTTGAAAAAATCCATATCAAACAATTTTATTTCTAACAAAGACTGCCATGGAAAAACAAAATTGCTTTCCTGTCACTGTTAATATCTCAAACTGTAATTTAGTAAACTTAAAGTGTTTTTTAAACAGAATGTTAACATTACAGGAAAAAGTTTACGTGATTCAGTGTTATGGAACCGGGAAAAAACCGATTATTGCTTTATTTTGTGAAAAATTTCCAAATACTGCAATTAAAAGAAGTACTTGTTGGCGTTTAATCAAAAGATTTCTTACAGCAGGAAGTATTCACTCTAAGAAAAAAAAAATATGATGAAACTGATTAACTATGATCAACTGTTTTCCTTTGTGGGCGAACACACACTTAATTTCTTGTGAACATTTTCAGAACGGTTTGTTTATTTCTCCCTAATAATCTGAATCTCAAAACAAAAAGTCGTAATAAGGTACTATTGACAAAAATAATAAACAATAGGTTTTATCAAAGTAGGCTGATGAAAATTTGCATATGGCCATAACTTTTCATTCTGAATAAAATTTCTTAGTAACATTTTACCATACTGTAAACAGAAAAGGTACTTTACCTGACACACAAGAAGTTTTAGCTTCAGTATCACCACTCACTTGTTTTTTAAAATTTGAAAATATGTTCAAAATTAGTCTTTAATCAAGCAGGCCTGAACCCCAAAAGATGACAGTTAATATCGAAAAAAATTTACATTTTATAAGAGTCGTTTCATCTATCCGGGGACACACTGTATACTTGATTATGATGTTACTAAGAAGAGCATATTTTTAGCTTTCCAATGATGTATCGCATGTATGGCTATTTGCGGAAAATAAGCGTTAATATTCAATTCCAAAGTATAGAGTAGTTGCTATATGGTTTTGTACCATTATTCAGGTATTATCATTTGTTTAGTGAAAATAATTTTGCTTTTAAGTTTAATAAAATTGCTATAAAATAAACAATTTATAGGTTGGGTGTTGACCGGGTTAATAGGAAAATGCATGGTTAACATTGCTTGTGACGTCACAAAACGTGACGTAACGTGT
Organism: Onthophagus taurus; assembly: GCF_036711975.1. Lineage (NCBI taxonomy): Eukaryota > Metazoa > Arthropoda > Insecta > Coleoptera > Scarabaeidae > Onthophagus > Onthophagus taurus. The sequence continues at coordinate 4,290,620 of NC_091968.1, read as the reverse complement.
TTTTTTGGGTCATTTCACATTGTCTATATTACTTTGAATCTTTATTTCGTGATTCTTGTATCTCTTCGGACAATTACCCGATAGGTAAAACCGATTTTTTAATTAGATCTGCCCTATGACGTAATATTTTATGTAGACTTTGTGGCATATAATACCAAGGATACAAATTAACATAGATCTTTACAGGATTTATACAATCAGATTAGAATACTACACTATTTACTTCGAAATCACAGGAAATAGTAATTAAAATGGTACTTATTCGTTTTATAAAATTTTCATTCTTTCCTGAGATTTCAGAAGCTAATTTAGGACTTGGCTGTATTGCTGTTATTGGTTGTCCCAAAACCTGGCTTGGACATACCAGAAGACCCATGTTACGACGAAATTTTTCTTGTATTTCTTTCTTCCTTGTTTCTACTTATCTCTTATCTTCTTTCCTGGCTTGCCATTTACATATCTTTAATCAGTAAACGATATGTAAAATGCCCTCAAACGCTTTTATCCACGCATGGAGGCTTGAAATTTCATATTCCAACTTATCTTGTTTTATCACTCTTTCTAATACGACATCTATGTCATTCATTTGCAATTTCAAGCAACCACAAAGATGACAGTTTTCACCGGGCGTATTAGTACAAAGCGAGCGCTTTTTCAGCTGTAATTTTTGGTGGTAGTTGTTGTGAAGGGGAATCTGACAAACACATTTTTTTATTTTTGTGACCCTCTTAGGAAATAAACTAGACACTTGTTTAATTATATAAGCTACATCTCTTTTTCCCGTTCAGCTAAGACTTACTCTTGATGCGTAAGTCAGTTCATCTTGCGTAAACGGCTGCAGGAGGGGACGAACTTTTCTTCGTTTGACTGAATCACTACAACTACCAAAAGATTTTCTGGTCTTCCAGACCGTGATAGAATTTTTTTGGGTGGAAGTCCCTTAAAAACGATTTTCTCGCCGAGCCATTTCTCAGTCTTTGAGATAAATATCTTTTTAATACGATAATATTGTTTCATTTTAACATTAATTGACTGCAAAAGTTTTTAATCGTTTTCTTAATTAAATGTTTAAAATCCTCCTCATGTTCCAAAAAGTCGCTTTTTTGCGTCAATCTGGCCATTTTGAAAATCTCTAAGAATAGTGTATCCTGAAAAAGGTCTAACAAACCAGTTACGTGAGACACCCCCATATTAAATAATTTTAATAAATTTTCGTTGTAGACCAAAAGATCCTAATTTAATAAAATACCTACTAAGTAAAGAAGATATTGAAATGAAGGAAAAACTTGACAAGAAACCAAATTTTGCGCATCAAGAACCAGCAAAATGCGCCCAAGTAATATCTGCTTTACAAAAAGCTTTCCAAACGTCGCTTTTGAATCTTTGTCCTATGTCTCGAAACGTTATGATTACCGTTGAAATTCAAGATAAAATGAATGAGCCGTGTTTAACTACGAAAAATGTTACGAGAATTGAAGCTGCCGCTTTGGTTATATTGTGTATGATTAAAATGACTAGAAATTATACGGTGGGCGTTTTTAACGGAAATGGCATATCAACGATGCAATTCGAAAAAAGTATGTAATGAATTAAAAAAAATTTATATAACTATAATTTTTCTTTTAATTTTAGATGCATCTATTGGTCAAATAATAAAAAAATTAAAAGAAGCTCACCACGGTCAAGCGAATTTTAATACACCTTTTGATTGGGCAAAAAAGAATAAAAAATCAATCGATTTTTTCATAAATATTTTTATGACATCCACGTTTTGTGTCGTCCCCGATCAAGATCAACGATTAAAAACGGGATATGAAAATTATTGTAAAGAATTAAAATTACACGATATAAGGTAATCAATTTCGAATAAAATTAAATTCGATTTAATATTAAATTTTTTTTAATTTTAGAGTTATACAATTCGCGCCAGCTTCGCACCGGTTGGATTATGCTTCAAGCGTGGCCGATTCAAAACCATACCTTGACGTTTGTGGTTTTGATGTAAACACTATGAAAGTAATTGATGGGTTTATGAACTATTTGTTTTAGTTTGTAAGCGAATTATGCCATTTAAAACGGTAGTTAATCATTAATTTTAAGAAAAATCTGACGAGACCTCCGATGAAAATGTGTTCAAAAATTGCATTCAAAAAAAAAAAATAAATAAATAAATAAAAAGGACAAAAACAAGGAAGTACAGTATGCAAAATCCACATTTGGACACCATCCGAAATATTAGAAAATTACGAATTACGCAAGAATGGAAATTTCAAATATTTTTCATGTTTTATTTTACTTAGAAGAGTATTTGCTTGCTCAAGTTGATTTTAATCAAATCAAACACTGAGCTGAATGCCTATTTGCTTAATAACAGCACTTAAACACCTCGGCATTAATTCCTCTAGTTTAGTGGTTAATTGACGTAATATTTCAATTTCTTGAATATTGACAATAGGATTAAGATCTGGGCTGTGTTTTGAGGTGCTCTGAATTGTTGTACATGATTTAAAGTCTAGAATCTTGCACGGTATGCTTCGAATCATTATCCTGTTGAAAGATAAAATCTCGTAACATCCTAATTTTTCTGCACATTGCTCAATTTTTTTTCAAAATATTTATACACCCCTTCGCAGTCAATAATCCATCTATAAAATGATGATTTCGGACTTCTACTGCTGAAAAAGATTCCCATACCTGTATATAACTGTTATTTTGCTCTCAGAAGGTTAAGAACTGCTAATAGACGACTAAATATTAATTGCAGAAACTGAATATTGTTGACAGAAGCAAAATTCTGCTAAAGGCGAACTAGATATTGCTAATGAAAGATTAAATAGCGTTTGCAGAAGACTACTTACAATTTGCACAAGACAAAATATTGGTGGTAAAGACTACTATTAGCAGAAGGCTTAAATCTGTGTCGCAGTCAATATTTCATCTATAAAATGAAGATTTCGGACTCCTGTCGCTGAAAAACATCTCCATATCATCACCAAAATATTGAATTTAGTCTCCTATGTGAAAATTACCATTTACCAGAATAAATGGGAATGTATTTTCGAAATGTTACAGTTTTTATTGTTTAAGGATGTCATCTGCTTCCTGTTGTTAATAATTTACGGTAAGTTTTCAATTTTTGCAAAGAGAATACTAATCAATTTGAATACAATATCAACACATTAATTTATTACGGCAAATTCTGGATATGGGAAAACATTTATATAATGAAATGGTTCAAGTAAGAGAAAGATGAATAAAATCTGCTGGCAGAGAATTAGATACTGTTTTCAGAACACTTAATACTACTGGGAGATGACTAATGGAAGACTAGATAGCGTTTGCAGAAGACTACTTATTGTTTGTATAAGACAAAATATTGCTCATAGAAGACTAGATACCGTTTCTAGAAGACTACTGTTACCAGGAGGCTTAAACTTGTTTGCAGATAATTACATTTTGCTCTCAGAAGTGTAGGAACTGCTAATAGAAGACCAAATATTAAGTGCAGAAACTGAATATACTTGAGAGAAGCAAAATTCTGCTAAAGGCGAACTAGATATTGCTAATGAAAGACTAAATAGCGTTTGCAGAAGACTACTTACAGTTTGCACAAGACAAAATATTGGTGGTAGAAGACTAGACACTGTTTCTAGAAGACTACTATTAGCAGAAGGCTTAAACCTATTTCGCAATCAATATTCCATCTATAAAATGAAGATTTCGAATTCCTGCCACTGAAAAACATAGTTTTACATACTCCAAAGTCTAGAATGTAGGGGGAATCATTATCCAATTGAAAGATAAAATCTCGTAAACATCCCAATTTTTCTTTGTTCATTTGAAAGTTCAGTTGACATTCTACCCACTTCGAATTTTCTGCAATTTTTATAATAATTCAACACACTTTGAAGTTTAAAGAAAAAACAGTGTTTAACAAAGAAATTGAGGACAAAACACGATTAAAAATTTTGTATAACAGCGGTTATACACAGTAATACAAAAATCTTGCAATCTGTTCGAATACTATTTTTGCTGTTAATAAAATGCTCTTTCGCATACAGTTGTCGAACTGTATAGGTAGGGTAAGGTGTTGTATCTTGGACCATTTTATTTCTAAAGTTGATATTTCAATATTTATCAGTTATTGCTGTAAAGGATAAAATTCATAGTTGGAATCGAAAGATGAGTAATCTTCGAAAGAAAAAAATGTGATTTGATCAACGTTGATTGGAACAACGTTGAATGTATCTTGGACCAATTAGTAATGGAGAACTCCAATAAATGTTGAACTCAATGCCCTGGTTGGCGATGCGGACATAAGCAGATTTGTTAAATTTCAGCGAATTAGATGGCTGGGACACATAAGAAGAATGGAAGACGGAAATCCTTACAGAATGGAAACCAACAGAGCTAAGACCTCGTAAAAGATGATTAGATGACGTGAAGGATGACTTGAAGGCGATGGGAGCGAGGAATTGCTGGAGAGTGGCTAGGAGTAGACGGGAATGGTGTTGTTTAATTACAAAACATTATATTGACTAAAGTCAACTGAAAAGATAATTTGTTCTCTTATATTGTTGACAATTCAAGGGTAGCTGGAGTGGGAAGACATAATAGTATCAACAAAAGAAACATCTCCATCGCTAAGAGCAAAGTTTCTGGCTGCTTTTGTGCCAACTATTTTTTTTTGTAAAATTGTTTCCCTCATCAATTTTATTCACTATGATGACCACAAAATGTTTTTCTTTTTTCTAGTTGTACTACTACATAATCGTTTTCTTGAATAGAGCCGATTTTGGAGGACAATGTACAATTATATTTGACGTTTCGTCAACATTATAAATTTTGCTTAGCTCAAATTTATATCGCGTTAAGCATGTTGTTGGATGTTGGAAAAGAATTCATTCCATACCAGCTTTTCTTTCTTTAATCCATGAATCTGGTATATTTTTTTTATTTGCAACACTAATTTTTGTAGTCACTTATTTTACTAATAGATGTTGTTTGTTATATTGAATGTGGTGTTGCCTTAGCAATTTGGTTATATATGGACTAGTCTAAGTACGAATATGCCATTGGTCTAAAGTACACGTTTGGTAACGTTTTTGAAAAGTCGTTCTTGTTTTACTATGTTATGATTACAAGCATCACTTCACTTTTAAATTAAAGACAAATGAACGCAGAATATACTTGACTAAGAATTTTTAACTCTGCTCTTAATGTAGAGTGAAAATACTTAGTTTAATCAAACTTAAAAATTTACTTTAGGACACTAAAAACATATTACTATGATGTATACTCTCCAGTGGAGTAAATATTATGTTTGTAGATGCTTGTTTTATAAGTAAAACTACTACCCATCCAAGGTACAACACATTCTCATAACCAAGACATCCACTTTTGCTTTTATTCTTCTAAGTGAAATAAATCATCAAAAATATTTGAAATTTATTCTACTATTCTTGAGTAATTCGTGATTTTCTAATTTTATGTGGGGTACGAATACGGATTTTGCATACTGTAAATAAACTAAAAAAACATTGTTTTTAAGCAAAAATAATAGTGATGAAAATGTTCTGTGATCCTCTTTATGTTTATCTTTTTAAATAGGGGAAAAAGTAATAAAAAAATTTTAAAATAAGATACAAAAACTGGTCGAAAAACGAAAAATAAATATTAATATAAAATAAAATAGTTTGAGGATTTAGTATTTTTACATGATCATACTAATTAAATTAAGAACTTACTAAGCAATTAGGATATAAGTTTTAAATTAAACTAATAATGATAAAATCTTATTAATATTAACTAATAATCATAATTTTGTTTCTTTATGATTAATTTTTAGAGAATAAGGTGCTTAATCAACTTGTTTTTTTAGATATATCTTAATTAATCTTAATCATGTTTTATGTTTTTTTTAATTATTATCTAATTTATTAAATGAGTCAGTGGCCTTATATTTTTTGTTATATCTCGAAAGAAAAAAACCATCTCATGGAAAAGAAAGACTGTTGTTAAGTTTTGTTATTTAGGTTTTTTGGCTAAAAAAATCCAATTTCTTTGTTATTTATATGCATCTCAATAAAATCTAATTTTTTGTACTATTTATTCATTCATGAAATCTGTTATTTTTATATTTTGTAACTAAATTATACATTAACTGCTTCTTGTAGTTATGACTACACTTTTGTGGACTTTTCTAACACGTTGTTAATAAAAATTATCTTCTAAGCGTATTCGTTTTATTTAAAACACATTTGGGAAAAATTGGGATAATTAAAAAATTATTTTATTTTTTTTATCATTACTTTCCTAACTTACACTAATTTTTTACCAATTCATTCACGCCATAAAAATAATAAGAAATCAAATCTCTAAATTAACAAAAAGTATCATTAAAAACATCTTTTTTTTTCTATTTTTTAGGGTTGATGAGCCGCTTGTCGATGATGTCTCCTCAATGAAGATTTATCTGTAAATGCTTTATCGCAATCACGACATTTAAACATTTTTCCTGTATGTGTCACCAAATGCCTACTCAACCCAGATGCGTGACAAAAAACTTTAGGGCACAAAGTACAATAATGTAATTGAATATCAGTAGGATTTGTGTTAAGATGTGTCCGAAGATGTACTCTAAGCGGTTCTTTTTGTGTAAATCCTTTAGGACAATGCGGGCAACTATAAGGTTTTTGACCTGTATGCGTCATTAAATGGCGGAATAAAATTTCTTTTTGAGCAAAACTTTTCTGGCAAACCTCGCATTGAAAGGGGCGTTCTCCCGTGTGGATTCGTTCGTGTCTAATTAAAGCAGATCGAGTTGGAAACCATTTTTCGCAAATACCACAACTATAACCACGTTGTTGCATATGCACGGAAGCGTGTCTTCGTAATTGAATCCGTCTTGCAAATGATTTTGGACAATTCGGACATTGAAAAACTTTTAATTCTCCATCTTCGTTGTATTCTCTTGGAGATTCTATCGCAACGGGTTCTTGATCTTCTTCTGTTAATAATTCCATTAAAATAACTGACCCATCCTCTGTTGTAACTTGAACTTGGGTTGGCTTTCCTGGATGTTGATCAACTTTCATTTGAAGCTCCCCGGTTAAATTCAAATTTGGGTGAGAAGCCAAAGTGTTTTTAACAGCTTCCGCTATCGCCTCTAAATCTTGATCCCCAATAACTTGTTCTTCATCTTGTTGGTCGTATTGACTTTCCATTAAAAATAAATTTTCATCTTCTTGTTCTGCATCAATAACTTCTTTTTTAAGACTCACTTCAGTGTTTATGGTACAAGCTTCTTTGTTTACATCTTCAACATCTTGGGGTAACGTGATGTTTTCGGGGGCCTCCTCAGGTTCGTTATCTTCCGGTTGGATGTAAGCCACTTGAGTTACCCCTACTAAATCTTCTTCTGTGTGGACATCTACATTATCTATTTCTGCTGGTTCTTTCTCCTGTATCATTGGTTCTTTATCCAGTTCTGAGGATGTATCTTCTTCGGTGTTGTTCAAAACTTTTAAGTGGAGGCGAAGCTTCATGTCGGAAGTTTCACATTTTTTACGAAATGTGTACGATTTTTCCAATTGATACCGACAAGGGTGGCATATTTTATCTGGGAGTCCATCACCTTCAAAAACCTAAATTAAAAACAATTTAATTATAATTTAAAATAATTTGAGGTTAAGTTTTGGTAATTTGACAGAAACAATTGGCAACACTGGAATACTTAGTTTCTCACTTCTCTATAGCCATAAATATTAGAAACAATAACAGGATTTAATGATTCAAATTAATTGCAAACGTTATTGTACGTGTACGTAAATACTCCATAAAATCGATTCTAACAATTAAAACTTCGTTGCGAGGAATTTGTTTTATAATTTTCAGGTTAGATTTTTTACCAACCAAAACATCGGTAAAGTTTCGGCGTCGATTCTCACCTCGAGGGAAACGCAAGCCATGATTCGTAAAGCCAACGGGGGATCGTCATTGTTGAAAATGGAGACGAGTTCGTCCTCTCGGGCCATACATAACCTACAGATCTCATTTACATCAACAATTATCTCCTGGACCTCTCCCGGTTTCTGTTTCCTACTGTACGTTTTCATGTTCTCTCCGTTGTTGGTGCTGAAAAACGGATTCGGTAAATCAGTGATCTGCCTTTTGAGACGCACACACTACGCTACCACTTTATCGGCGGACATGACAGTTGCAGCGACGCCGCGCAAATGTCGGTAAAAAAACGTTACAAAGAATACGTCAAGCGGGAAATTCAAAATTCGATTAAATAAATTCAAATATTTAAGAAATTTATTGCAAATTATTAACGAAAGTGTTTAATTAGATACATTTATGCTGTAAGGGTTGAAATTTAATACATTTGTAATTAAATTAATTCGATAAAAAAAATAATTATAGGAAGCGGCAATAAATATGGCGCTAAATTTAAATTATTAACCTAAATTTTTATGATCCATTTAGAAAGAAGTGAAATGTTGTTAATTAACAGGTTGAAAACGAAAAGATTTCAATTATAAATAAATTAATATATATAAAAATTAACTTGAGTAACACTTGGAGATCTGTTCGTTGCCTTGTAACCATTTCCTGAACTGACACACCATCTTTTTGGGGGTCTTCCAGATGGTCTTGAACCGGGGGTGTTATTTACAAGCACAAATTGAAGAGCAACAACGAGACAAATCCACTTTTTGTCAAAAATGAGTTAAATACAGTTTTCGACATCAAAGTTTCATTTTCAGCCTGGAGATAACAACTGAAAGTTTTATAAAAACAAAAAGTAGCCAATATTTCTGGTAGAAGAATTAATTTGAAATCCAAAATAAACAATAACATTTTTTCCAATCGGCCTTTGTTTTGGAGATAATCGACTTCAAAGTTTGAAAATTTTCAATTTTACCCTCACACTGAAAATAAAACTTTGAAGCGCATTATGTCGACTACAAAAACCGATTCGAAAAAATGCTCTTCTTAATTTTTGATTAAAAATGAATTTTTCTATCAGAAATATTAGCTACTTTTATAAAACTTTCCGAACTGTAAGTTCCGATGTTGAACGGCTTTGTATTCTTGGCGCAATTCCCCTTTCAGGATACTTTCCTGGACGTTCAAAGCTTTGTTTTGAACGCTGTTTTGAAAGCTTTAATATGGACAATTTTACCCTGTCATTATTTTCTTACATTATTTCTTCCCTTGTTAAGAGAAATTCCGCTACACATCATTTTTTTCTTTAGCAAAAGGAATCGATATACGTCTATTACTATTAAAGGAACTAACAATAACCGATATCGATAATTTAATTCCTCTGTCACAATTCGGGATACGAATTAGATGTAGAAAAGTATTATTTGGTTGGAAGACAGAAAATGTTTGTATTAACCAAACTAATTTATTAAAAGGCTTATATTTATAATATATTTTTGAGTTTTTGCACACCACTGGCATCCACTATAAGTGCTTCTACAACATCCTCAAGCTTAGATAGTTGGATAGATGAAAATACCTCAATACATTTTCTTAAGGATATTTCTTGTAGATCAACCTAAAACTGAAATTATAAACTGATATTATAATTTTACAAGACTGTTCATCGGCACTTAAACCTAAACCTCCTTTTTAAATATCATTGTTTTTGTCATACTTAACGCGTTTATAAAAATATGTAACGTATATGTTACGGGTAAAGTTAGTAGGAAGGGTTGACCTCAATAGGTTTAACCGGGTAGTTTTAAAATAAGCCAACATAACTACCAACACCACCTACCTCACCCTACTAGCTTTATTCATAACATACATACGAATTGATGAGATGAGTACTTGTTTGTTACTGATACTTACTTTATAGAACTGTTGCTTACTTTTTACTTTTTTTTTATGATGTTTAGTAACTTTTAGTTTTCTTCTTAATATATTTGTTTATTTTATATTTATGTTTATTTAAAAAAAAATAAATACAGGTGTCCCGAAACTCAACGGCAAGCGGGCACCGGGTGAGAGGTCAACCCATACTTGTTCCATGTCTCTTAATTAAATGGTAATAGGTATCGTTCCCGTACATCATATCTTTAGGTACTACAGTCAGAAATGCTCACAATTTAATAGTGATTTTTTTAATAATGTATTCCTTGTGAACCATGCTACTATAGAAATCACAAATCAAACAACAAAGATGTGCCACTCAATATCTACGAACTACAAAATGTGGTTTCAACAAGATGGTTGCCCTTATGTCTTGCAAAAGGACTGTTTCAAATAAGGTTAACCTAAAGACAAAATTAAACAAACAAAAGGAATTATTCTTTTATTTATTATTATTAATTTTATAGCATTATTGTAGGGTATTATTTAAATGGACTATACCTTTTACAGTATGATTTCACACTTATGAAATATGATTTCGCACTAGCGAAAACAGATTACATGCAAATGAAATTTGATTTCGCACTAGCGAAAACAGATTACATGCAAATGAAATTTGATTTCACACTAACGAAAACAGAATTCATACAAATGAAATTTGATTTCTCACTAACGAAAACAGATTTCATACAAATGAAATATGATTTCACACTAACGAAAACAGAATTCATACAAATGAAATTTTATTTCAAACCAATGAAAACAGATTTCACAGTATTTAAATATTTAATTAGAACATTATTTATAACAAAAAATTATTAAATTAAATTTAACAACCAATCTAGCAACCAATAAATTATTAATTATATTTCTTGAATGTTTTCTTGTTGTAGTGCTGCTGCATAATAACGTTCTACATGATTCGAATATCTTAGTAAGTGTTGTTGTTGAACTTCTTGAATTGCTCTATCTGAAATTTCTTCTAAGATGCGCATTCTATATTCATGAAGTGTTAACCCTTGATTATTAACGCGTCTGTAATTCAATATTTCTTGCATTCTTTCTTGCATTTGCACTTTTACGGAAGATTTGAAACTACTCCATAACAACTCAATCGGATTTAGTAAATAAGAATATGGAGCAAGGCGTACTATTTCTATATCTTCTTCGGGTTCAAGTTCAGATTCAAGATTTGAATGTACAGGAGCATTATCAATAATAAATGTTGGCTTCTCGATGCCATCCGCAGTGCAAGTTGCTATTAAGCGACGCAGCCATTGTTTACAGTCGTGAGCTTTGTAGGATCCTCTTCTATGTTCAAATGAGATAATTCGCATCGCACTCATTGCCCCAATGCAATGTAAATTGCTTCCTTTACAAGCCGGAAGAATTACGTGTGCTTTATGACCTATTTTGGATCTACCTTCTTTTCGCCGACAATATAAATTAAAATTTGTTTCATCGATCCAAATAAGAGTTCTACCATTTGCTCGACTTTGTAATATTTGGTTTACATACTCTTTACGCTTGACTTTGTTTTCCTCATTATTCATATTTACTATTTGTGGTCTTAGTGCCTTAAGTGAAAATAATTGCCCGTCCAACCAGTTTTTCATTGTGTTTTGGCAAACGTTAACTTGAAATTCATTGCTAACATGATCACATAAGCCTTTCAATGTTATTGTAGAATCTTCCTCAATCCATCTAACCAATGCATCGGAAATTGCGGCGGTCTTTTTGGAAGAAGCATTACCACCTTTCTTTTTTGGAAGTGATTGATCTTTTTTCAACCATTCATAAGCAGTACGAACGTTCACTCCTAAAGCTGTAGCTGTAGCTCGCCAATCTTTGCCTTCTTCGTGTGCTTTTATAATTCTTTCTCTATCACTAATTGATATTTTATTATATTTAACACGAGACATTGCAAATGTAAAATCAAAACTTATGATATATTTTTATGATTGTCACAAAATGTCAAATAATTTTCATTCAAAATTAAAAATGATATTTGCCAAATATTTATTTAAATATTAATGAAACCAATATCTAATTATTAATTATTAATTGTGAAATCTGTTTTCATTGGTTTGAAATCAAATTTCATTTGTATGAAATCTGTTTTCGCTAGTGTGAAATCAAATTTTATTTGTGTGAATTCTGTTTTCGTTAGTGTGAAATCAAATTTCATTTGTATGAAATCTGTTTTCGCTAGTGTGAAATCAAATTTCATTTGTGTGAATTCTGTTTTCGTTAGTGTGAAATCAAATTTCATTTGTATGAAATCTGTTTTCGCTAGTGTGAAATCATATTTCATAAGTGTGAAATCATACTGTAAAAGGTATAGTTTATTATTACTATTATTTCCACCTCAAAGATTTTTTTTCACTTATTTATACTATAACTAACTTCTCTGCGTGTCGTCTTCTCACATCTGCTTCTCAACTTCTTATGTGTATGTCGTTCCAACTTCTATCCCCACCACCTGTCCTTCCAGACCCTTCTTTACCACAACCAGTCCCCACATTATTGTCTTAAAACTAAAGCAAATGCTCAAATTGTTTGCCGTCGGCACTAATACAAGCTCTGAATCGTCGCAAAAAAGATCTTTTTACTAGTTGTGCAAATCTCTTTGCATTTATTTCTTCTGCTGCTGTATAAATATTGTGGCACAGTTCGGCAAGATTTTCAATCGGTTTTTAATATACTGTTTCTTTTATGCAATCCTAATAAAAAGATCAAGGGGATGTATGCCTAGAGAATGAGGAGGCCACGTAATCGAACCAAGACGCCTAATCCATCTTTCTGGCTATTCTGTATGCAATACCGTACAGAACAAGGAGGACAAGCATAATGAACTGGGCAACCATCTTGTTGAAACCACATTTCTCTGTAGATATTGAATGGCACATCTTCTAAGAACAGAAAAACAGGCAATAATATTTTTTAGAAAAAGAAAAATAGCAAGTGTTATACCATTTTGGAATTTTGACTAAACAGGCCATCTTTTAAAATAACTTGCCAAGGGTGTTGTACTACTCCTTTGTTTAGAAATCGTGTGTCAAACTAAATAGACGTAAATTCTTTCAACCTTAACTCAATCAAACTAATACATTTTTTTGCAAAACTAACGACTTTTGTTGTTTGATTTGTGACTGCTATAGTAGCATGGTTCATAAGGAACACATTATTAAAAAAAAACACTATTAAATTGCGAACATTTTTGACCGTAATACCTAAAGATATGATGTACGGGAACGATTTTTAACATTTTCAATAATATGTCTATTACCACTTAACTAAGAGACATAGAATTTTTTTTTATGTTTACCAGAACAGATATGAGTAGGCCTCTCACCCGGTGCCTGCTTTACGTAGAGTATCGGGACATCCTGTATACATTTATTTTACAAATTAACTGTCTATCATTTATTTACCTATATACTGTCTTGCGGTCACAATTATTCTTTTCAGAGTAGGCTATGAAAAAGAAACCTTTTGTCTGTCATTAGATTGTTAATTTTTAAATATTATGTTATAAAATCTTTTAGATTTTAGATCTCGGACCTTTTTAAATCAAGTAACAATATATGAAACAGTTGATAGAACTAAAGACCATGCCTTAAAGAATTATTTTCTTTCAGAGTGGGCTGTGAAGAGAGAAGCTTTTGTCTTTCATTACATTATTAATTTATAGTAATTGAAGACGCAAGTTTCCTCTTCATGGCCTACTGAGATAAAATATCTATTAATGTATACTCGTGATCTTTTTAAATGAAAATAAGAGAAGGATGGCTAGCTCGGGGTCGGGGACGGTCGGGTTGGTTTACTTTGAAACCCTGCGCAAGGCTAAGGGGCCGGAGTAATCACGACGGCCAAAGCAGGTAGAGAAAGAGTAATTTAGAATTTGTCACTACGGGATTTTTAAATAGGTTTATTGTAATAAAAACCAGCTAAATATTCGATTAAATTATCGAAAATAGCATAATAAATTATTTAATGTATTATGTTTTATTAAAAAATGATTTTTGGAAAACAAATAAAAATTGTTCCTAATTTAAATAAATTTTATGATGATAACTATTAAAATATAAATACAGAAAAAATATTAAATGATAATATTATTACGTTTTTCAACGTGTTTCAATTATTTTTTCTAATTTAAATCAATTTCATGATGATAATATATTAAGATATTAATACTGATTAATTATTAATATTATTACAGTATGATTCAGCACTATTTTAATCATTTAATCCTTATTTTGAACATTTTTAGATGACTTGAAGACAATTTTGGATTATCTTAACTAATTTTAAATGAGTTTACTAGATTTTAAGCGGTTGCAGCTAATTTTATGTGTCCCTAGAAGATTTTGCAAGGTTTTAAAACATTTCAGATAATTTTCAACCAGTTTAAATCGATTCAGCAATTTCACGCCATTTTAGATTGATTTTCAACAATCTTAGGTGAGTTTAGATGATTCCAGATGATGTTATAACGTTTTGAACTATTTTTTGAACATTTTTGGATGATTCTAAGATAGTTTTAGATGATTTTGACTGGTCTGAGTGGCTGCAGTGGTCCTACAAGATTTTAGAGAATTTTGAATGGTTCAAGTCGATTTTAAACAATTTCAAATGATTCTCAACCATTTTAAACTGATTAAATAATTTATACCAATTTTAAACTCAATTTCAACAGTTTTAAGTCATTTTAAATTCCAGATGGCATTATACCGTTTTAAACTATTTTTTGAACATTTTTGGGTGATTTAAGTCGGTTTTGGATGATTTTAACTGATCTTAAATAATTTTACTAAATATTAAGTTTCTGCAGATGATTTTACGTGTGTATAGAAGATTTGGCAGGATTTTGAACAGTTTTTGACGGTTTGATCTTCAACCATTTTAGATAGTTTCTAAATGATTTTACTATATTTTAATTGATTTTGAGCCGCTGTAAACTGATTTACAAGATTTTTAAACGATGTAAGATGGTCTTCAGATTCACCATTTACTGGTGAATGGTCCTCTATTATCATCATAAAACTTATTTATGAAATTAATTAATTCTTGTATTGACAAGGAGGTTTACCATTAATAGAAACAATTAACTATTTAAAAATCCCGTAGTGACAAATTCTAAATTACTCTTTCTCTACCTGCTTTGGCCGTCGTGATTACTCCGGCCCCTTAGCCTTGCGCAGGGTTTCAAAGTAAACCAACCCGACCGTCCCCGACTCCGAGCTAGCCATCCTTCTCTAATTTTCATTTAAAAAGATCACGAGTATACATTAAAATAACTACTTTAATAGATGTAATACCAAAAATAATTCTTTAAATCAATAGATACTCTGCCTACTATTTAATAGTATTAATTTACATTAAAATGACTATTTTAATAGATGTAATAGCAATAACCATTTTTTGAATCAACTGTTAAATAGTAGATAAAATATGTATTAATTTACATTAAAATAACTATTTTTATAGATATAATAATAATAATCATTCTTTAAATCATCAAATAATCAACTCTAAATGAATTATTAATCAATTATACTTTTGTATAAAATATTAATTTTTTTATTTAATTTACGTTGAAACAACCGTTTGACATCAACTAATTTCAATAGAAATAATTGCAAATACAGCTATTTGCTATTTTCTGTAGTTTTTTTAACGAAAATTTAGTTAATTCGACTACTATTTTTCGTTCAGTGTATTTTGCACGCTTATTTGGCCACCCTGTATATTTTATGCCAATCATAACTGAAAAGGCAAAATCAAGGATGGATGCGAATCATGTTCGACTTAGGTTGGTTACTAATTATTACCTGCAAGGGTAATTAATACTATTATAATTTTTGTTATTTTATCAACGAAAGGTGTTAAAAAGGAATAAAGTAAATTTATTAATTTTATGAATTATGTATTTCCAAAACAAACATTGATAACTGATAACAAATCGGGATTTCCTATTTAAAAGTGATCGAATGCCAATTACAAACAGTGCAACGTCCACTTGATATATCAAATAATTTCGAATAGTAGTTATTTATAAATAATAATAATATTTATCAAGTTAGCTGTTAATGTTTGACGTTGTTGACAAAAAAATAACAACGTGGACGCAACGTTAAACGTTTTATTTTACTCTACAATTTATACACGGTTTTTTTACCCAACCCTGGTTTTAACGTAATCCCGATAAGGTGAGATCATTTTTTATTTCTATTAATAAATTATTAAAACGCAAAAATAAAAATTCCAAAATTTTTTCTAACCAATTCCAATCAACTCCTTTGCTACATATTTATTGCGTATTTTTTATAAAGTGCTATTAGTATTATAATTGCACTTTATTAATCATTATTAATTGACAAGTGAAAGTTTTCGATGCAATGGCTCCGAATAACTTTCAATTGTATCTAATATTTCTATCAAATATCTTCCAACATTTCCGAAATGTTCCTCAATTGCTTCCAATGTCACTCTAAATTACTTACAATTATTCTTAATAAACGCAGTGATGACTCCTAATTGTTCATAAACTTTCTGTAAAGCTCCCAATTTCTACCATTACCTTTGAAAGGATGAAGAATCATTAGAATCCTCTAAATCATTGTTTTATTTTAGATGGCTAATGTAATATCGGATAAAGTCCCCAAAGGGCAGATGCAAGCCTTGCAGGCTATGACTCAGCTGGATCATATCTGCGCTCTTGACATCCATTCATTAGCCCCTAGAACTCGACTTACCGGAATAATTTGCACTATTGGTAATAAAACATAAAAATCAATACTACCCAAAACTTTCTTTAATTCATTTATTTTTTTACAATAAATTTTAGGACCATCATCTCAAGATGTTGACCGTTTGGTTGACATGTTGAAAACTGGAATGAATATTGCTCGATTAAACTTTTCCCACGGTACTTATGAATATCATTCAACGACGATTACAAATGTTAGAGCTGCTGCTGAAAAGTATGGACAAGAATTAAATTGTAAATATCCCGTTGGAATCGCTTTGGATACTAAGGGACCGGAAATTCGAACCGGTTTATTAGAAGGGGTAATAAAATTAGTACATTAAATAATTTTGTAATTAATTTATTTAAAATAGGGTCCTTCAGCTGAAGTGGAACTAGTAAAAGGCGAAGAAATTAAAGTAACAACTGATAAAGCATACGCTGAAAAGAGCAGTGCCCAAGTGCTTTACGTCGATTATGATAATATAACCTCAGTGTGTCAGCCAGATAACCACATTTTCATCGATGATGGTTTAATGTCGCTTAAAGTGGGTAGTATTCAAGGTCAAACCATGGTTTGTACCGTTGACAATGGAGGAAAGTTGGGTAGTAAAAAAGGTGTAAATTTACCTGGAGTAAACGTCGATTTACCAGCTGTTTCCGAAAAGGATAAAGCCGATTTGCAATTCGGCGTTGAACAAGGCGTCGATATGATTTTCGCCTCGTTCATTCGTAACCCAGAGGCGGTGGGGGAGATTCGAAGTATTTTGGGCGAACGTGGAAAAGATATTCAAATTATTTCC
The DNA here is from genome assembly GCF_036711975.1 of Onthophagus taurus. NCBI lineage: Eukaryota > Metazoa > Arthropoda > Insecta > Coleoptera > Scarabaeidae > Onthophagus > Onthophagus taurus. Next base: position 4,273,175 of record NC_091968.1, on the reverse strand, counting down.
AAGATTGAAAGTCAACAAGGTATGAACAACATCGAAGGGATTATTGAGGCTTCCGATGGAATTATGATTGCTCGTGGTGATTTGGGCATTGAAATCCCAACGGAAAAGGTGTTTTTGGCTCAAAAATCCATTCTTGCCAAATGCAATAAAATTGGCAAACCCGGAGTGTGCGCCACACAAATGTTGGAGTCAATGACTTATAAACCAAGACCAACACGCGCAGAGAGTTCTGATGTAGCTAACGCCGTTTTGGATGGAGCTGATTGCGTGATGCTTTCTGGTGAAACTGCGAAAGGAGATTATCCTCTGGAATGTGTTGGAACTATGGCTAATATTTGCAAAGAAGCTGAAGCTGCCGTTTGGCATAGACAATTATTTAATGATTTGAATGCTAAGGTAATTTATTTTTAACTTATAGGACTATTTTATATTGATTTATTTTTAGATTATCCCACCAATTGATCCAGCGCATACAGTTGCTATTGCAGCTGTTGAAGCTTCAACGAAATGCTTAGCTTCAGCAATTATTGTTGTGACTTCATCTGGAAAATCAGCTCATTTATTGTCAAAGTATCGTCCTAGATGCCCTATTATTACTGTTACTAGAAATGCTCAAGTTGCTCGTCAATGTCATTTGCACAGAGCTTGTCGTCCAATCATTTTTGAAGGTGATTAATCTTTTAAATTAAACGTTAAATTAATTTTCTTTTTTTTTTTAGATGAACGTGTCGATGATTGGTTACACGATGTTGATGCTCGCGTCCAAGCTGGAATAAATCATGGTAAAGTGCAAGGTTTTATCGAGAGTGGTGATCCAGTGGTGGTTGTTACTGGATGGAGACAAGGATCAGGTTTTACAAACACCATGAGGATCGTGTTAGTAACCGATACTCTTGAATCTGTGGTGTACTGAAAATGTCCTCTCTTCAAAATCCAAAATCATTCTTTTTCCAGTTCTATTTACCAGTTTTTTCCTTTTGAAAAATTTGTATATTTGCTATTATAAATACACTATTATCTATTTTTTTTTCTTTTCAGTTATGTCTATTAAAAAAATCAACCAAAATCTCACCTCCATCGGAGAAGAAATTATTATTTAGACATAAGAATATAAAAATATTTTTAATTTATAACTTATTTATAACAATTAAACTTTGGTCCTTAAATAATTGGACCGCTTTATCCATCACTTGACTAACCAACAAGTGAACAATGTTGAGAAAAATGAGATTTTCGTTTTCATCTCTAAAAATATAAGATTTCTTAGAATATTTTTATTACAGAACACTGTTGACAGCTATCACAAGCACAGAAGCCGCTTGGTACGTTTTACGATTATACAGGATGTTTCTGTAAGTCGTGGCATAAATTTAACCACAAATACTAGAGTTAAAATGATTCGTGTAAAAATTTTTTAAGTAAATAATCTAGAATTTGATTTTGTACTTTAAACTGGTTTTTATTTTATATAGAATTTAAGTCTAACCAGTTTCGGCTCTTGGCCATCTTCAGAGACACTACAAATAGATTAACAACTCTCATCTTATCCATTTTACAAACAAGTTACTTAATGTTTCTTTTTCTTTTGTTAAAAAAGATCACATATCAAAGTCGAAATCAGAATATTACACTGCGAGAAATGGATTGTACTATGCACTAAAAATATACTATAAGGTATAATACTTTACTACGGAAAGTGACAGCGAGACGAGATTGTATTCAGTACAATAAATATAATGAATAATACAATGAATTGCTGCATGTATAATATTTTTTCTATAATACGATTCGTACAATCTATTTCTTTCAGAGTAGTTACTAACTTACAAAATTAAAGTTTAAAAAGTTGTAAAATGAAATTAAGGACAAAGTGTTAGAGAACTTTCCAAAGAAACTTAGGAAAAATTCAAGAATCATCATGTCACTTAAAAATCGACGATCCTTTTTTAATCAACGTGAAATGATACAAAAAAACATTTTAAAAATAACTAGAAAGTGCGGAAAAGTGACTAACACTAGATTAACTTCAGTTATAAAATTTCTATTATACAGTATGTCCCCGGATCGAGTTACAAAGAGGAAAAAAAAATTTATTAATGATTTTTAAAACTTATCTCAGCATAAATAATGCGTTGGATATGTTCAAACCACTAAATCACACGAACTTTATATTCTAACTATAGAAGTTAACTAATTATTCCCATTTTTATGTAAAAATTAGACTTCTTAATTAAAAATTTTTCAAGTTCAATTTACGATATGTAACCATACAAACCATAAAAGTTACAACTTATGTTAGTGAAAAATATACGAACAAATCAAATTAAAATATGGCTAAAATTGAATAATAGTTATTTAAATGTAAATTTATGTAATAACACACTATGTAAGTAATAAATATTATTTATTTGTAAGTGAACAAATCCTCTTTCAAACAAATCACCTCCTAATTCGGCACACATTTGAAGACGAATTCTAAATTCTTTATAAGAATTACGATTTTCCGCCAGTGGTAGAGATTCTATTACATTAATTATTTTTAGTTTTAATAGTTCTGCATCATTTTGTAATGGTTCACTGTAAACAATTTCTTTCAATCGTCAAATAGGAGCATTTCGTCAAATCCATTTTTGATGAAATTATAAATTTAACCATTTGGCACAATGTGTGAATGGTAAGCTGTCTTGCTGAAAGTACACTGACCGTATAAAATTTAAGGGTAATTGGATTTACATCACTCCAATAACGACAATACTGGAAAGAAACAATGTCATTTGTTGAAAAGCTATTAGAGAAGCAGCGTCTTAATCATTTAGTCTCTTTGTCGGCTTCTTTATGGATAATACAGAACCCGTTTCCAAAAATTTTTTCATAAGTTGCGAGCCTCAACATGAGATTTTCTTGTGCCCGGATATTTTAGGTGGAATTTTTGTATAACTACACGAAAACATGATTCACCAGTACCATAGCACTGTACTAAATAAATTCTCTCTTTCACGGTTAACATTGCATGAAAAGACTTAATCTCACTAACATAAGCTTTAAGGTTTCTATGGTTACATATCATAAATGGAACTTGAAAAATTTAGAAAAAAGTCCAATTTTTACATAAAAATGGGAATAATTAGTTAACTTTTATAGTTAGAGTATAAAATTCATGCGATTTAGTAGTTTGAACATATCCGACGCATTATTAATGTTGAGATAAGTTTGAAAAATCAGTAACATACATTTTTTTCCTCTTAGTAACTCGATCCGGGGACATACTGTAAGATAACTAAGTTCTGGTTTAAAATGTCAACCTCAATTTTGACATATTTGTAATCTTCATTAAAAATCATTTAAAATGAGTACAAACACGACATATTTATCTCCAATATTAATGAAGTTATGGTCAACTTCCGGTTAAGTATGTCAACGTCAATTTTGACATATTTGTAATCGTCGTGAAAAATCCTTTAAAATGAGTCCAAACATGATACGTTTAATTCCAATATTACTCAAGATATAAGCAACTTCCGGTTTGAAATGTCAACGTTATTTTGACATATTCTTAATTTTTATAAAATGTCTTAATATTTGTCACAAAAACAAAAATATAATAAAAAAAAATCAAAAATTAAGGTTGGTATTAATATTTAAAAATTAAATTGCTATCTTCATTGTTACTAACTTCGGGTTTAATGTTTTTTATTCTAACCTTTTTGTTTTTGAGATAAGTGCGTGTTGTTTGCACTCATTTTAAAAGTTTTTTTTAATAAAAAATACATCATTAAAGAACACCATGAAATTGTCCATTTGTCTGTTATATGATAACTAACTTCAAGTTTAAAATGTCAATATCAATTTTGACATATTTGTAATCTTCATTAAAAATCCTTTAAAATGAGTACAAACACGACATATTTATCTCCAATATTAATGAAGTTATGGTCAACTTCCGGTTAAGAATGTCAACGTCAATTTTGACATATTTGTAATCGTCGTGAAAAATCCTTTAAAATGAGTCCAAACATGATACGTTTAATTCCAATATTTCTCGAGATATAAGCAACTTCCGGTTTGAAATGTCAATGCCATTTTGACATATTCTTAATTTTTATAAAATGTCTTAATATTTGTCACAAAAACAAAAATATAATAAAAAAAAATCAAATTAAGGTTGGTATTAATATTTAAAAATTAAATTGCTATCTTCATTGTTACTAACTTCGGGTTTAATGTTTTTTATTCTAACCTTTTTGTTTTTGAGATAAGTGCGTGTTGTTTGGACTCATTTTAAAAGTTTTTTTTAATAAAAAATACATCATGAAAGAACACCATGAAATTGTCCATTTGTCTGTTATATGATAACTAACTTCAAGTTTAAAATGTCAATATCAATTTTGACATATTTGTAATCTTCATTAAAAATCCTTTAAAATGAGTACAAACACGACATATTTATCTCCAATATTAATGAAGTTATGGTCAACTTCCGGTTAAGTATGTCAACGTCAATTTTGACATATTTGTAATCGTCGTGAAAAATCCTTTAAAATGAGTCCAAACATGATACGTTTAATTCCAATATTACTCAAGATATAAGCAACTTCCGGTTTGAAATGTCAACGTTATTTTGACATATTCTTAATTTTTATAAAATGTCTTAATATTTGTCACAAAAACAAAAAAATAATTAAAAAAAATCGAAATTTAGGTTGGTATTAATATTTAAAAATTAAATTGCTATCTTCATTGTTGCTAACTTCGGGTTTAATGTTTTTTATTCTAACTTTTTTGTTTTTTGAGATAAGTGCGTTATCTATGGACTCATTTTAGAGGGTTTTTAATGAAGATGACAAATATGACAAAATTGGCGTTGACGTTTCAAACCGGAAGTGATTGTATCTCCATTAATATTAATGTTAAATATGTCGAGTTTGGACTCATTTTAAAGGGTTTTTTATGAAGTTGACAAATATGTCAACAAAAAGTTCGAACTTTTTGGTTTTTTAAGGTAAATGTGTCATGTTTGGACATACTTTAAAGGTTATTTTATAAAGATTACGAATATAATAATAAAATTAAAGTTGACATTGACAACTGAAAGTTTTTTCACGGCTAAACCCGATACTTTCTAGTTCTAGGTCTAGTGTTAGTTCTAGTTTTAATTGTTATTTAGCGTTAGATTGTGGTATATTTTTATTGAACGAAAAGTAGATCTAGAACCAGAAACATTCGTGGTTAGCCGTGAGTTTCTCACAGTTATCACCTTTCATATTTCATTCATATTTTACAAGTTATATGAAATTCCCGGTATATTAGTTATTTAATAGAAATTAAATAAATACATAAAGATATAGAAAATAAATTTTAATTTATTGCACATCACTGAAAATAAAAAAAAATTTTTAGCAACTTTATCAATACATATAATTAAATGTGATAAACTTACACAATTCTTATTGTATCCACAAACTCGGAAGCTTGATTAAAACCAAAAACAACAACTACTCTATCTCCAATTTTAATAAATGTGTTGGTTTTGCCATGATTTATTCCAGCTTGAATTCGATCATCAACATCTTTTAACCAATCACTTTTTGGATTATCTACAAACACCATAAATTAATTGTCTTTAATCAACTTTATTAAAACATTAACTTTCAAAAATAAGTGGACGAATTCCTCTGTATAAATGAGATTGCCGAGCAAATTGGTGATTCTCAGTAATGGCAATAATAGGACATTTAGGGCGATATTTTGCTATTAATTGGCTCGACCCCCCAGTTGAATTAACAACAATAATCGCAGTGGCTAAAGATTTAATTGAAGCTTCAACGGCGGCTCTAGCAATTGTTTGAGATACATCAGATTTTAACTCATTTTGATAAATCGCAGCTTCAGCTTCTTTACAAATCTTATCCATAATTTTAACACATTCCACCGGATAATTCCCCTTAGCAGTTTCACCAGAAAGCATAACGCAATCAGCTCCATCCAAAACAGCGTTAGCTACATCGCAACTTTCTGCGCGAGTTGGTCTAGGATTTTTTACCATTGACTCCAACATCTGCGTGGCGCAAATTCCGGGTTTTCCCAGCTTATTGCATCGGGCTAAAATTGATTTTTGAGCCAAAAACACTTTTTCCGTTGGTATTTGAATGCCCAAATCTCCACGAGCAACCATAACCCCATCGGAAGCTTTAATAATCCCATCTAAATTATTCAAACCTTGATGATTTTCAATCTTGGAGATAATCAAAATATTTTTTCCACTATCTCCCAAAATATTACGAATTTTTGTTATCGCTTCCGGGGTTCGAATGAACGAGGCAAAAATCATATCGACACCTTTTTCAACGCCGAATAGTAAGTCGGATTTATCTCTTTCGGAAATATCGGGTAAATTAATATCAATTCCAGGTAAAGTAACTCCTTTTTTACTTCCCAACATCCCACCATTTTCAACGGTACAAATCAAGTTGGGATCTTCAACATTGTTCACTTTAAGTGATATTAAACCATTATCGATGTAGACCAAAGTATTCGTTTGAACAACTTTGGTTATATCTTTATAATCAACGTAAACTACATGAGCATTACTTTTTTCAGCGAATTCTTTATCAGTTGTTAATGTAATTTGATCGCCTTTATGAAGTTCAACTTCAGCGGAACCACCCTAAACGCAAAAAATTAAAAATCAATCCTAATTTTAAGTGTATTTTACCAATTCTAATAAACCAGTTCGAATTTCCGGCCCTTTCGCATCCAAAGCGATCCCAATGGGAAATTGGGTCTTAATTTGTTTGCCATATTCAATAGCAGCCGCTCTAATATTCGCAATTGATTCTCCATGCTCTTGATGAGAACCATGGGAAAAGTTCAATCTAGCAATATTCATTCCATTTTTCATCAAATCGATTAAAACGGGGATGCTACGAGATGTTGGACCTAAAAAATGATTAATTTTACAGCGATTTAGATTAACGAAAAAATGTTTGTTACCGATGGTGCAAATTATTCCTGAAAGACGAGTTTTTGGTGTGAAGAAACGGGGGTGAAAAGTGCAGGTGTTATTTAGATTGATTTGGTTCCACGTTGTTGTAAAGATTGTCTAAACTTATATAGTTAAGGAAGAGAAAGAAATTATAATAATTAAACGTACCTCATCGATTTTTTTACTAGTATTAGTCATTTTAGATTGGTGTGAAGAAATTTAGAAAGAAGAACGATTCTATATGATGATTTTGCATGGTATAATTTTCCTTTTATACTTCATCGATATTTTTACAAATAAACATAATAATAATATGGTTTTGTAAAACCCCATAAACAATCAATAGATATGAAACAACAACCGCAAATAAACAAGCATAATGATAATCAATTATTTGTGTGTGTATGTAGGAAAGCGGAGGGTATGCTACGCACACAGCACCTAGGCCCCAACGGGCCCCTTGTACATCCTCCTACACTGTCTCCGGCTACATCAACCAGCCTAAGGAATTTCCGAAGGCTAGGATGCAGCTCAGAGGTGTGTTCCTGATGCCATCTGTGGTCGGCCATTCCTCTCCGAAGTCTCTCATTCTGAGGTCTTGCAGAGTGGGGCATTCACACAAGATGTGTCGGACCGTCTCCTCGCTCTCTTTACAGAGGCGACAGAGAGGACTAATAGCAAGCTTAAGGTTATAAAGATGCTTGTTTACCTTACAGTGACCCGTGACGAGTCCCGTTACAGTTCGTAGAGCGTTTCTACCAAGCCTTACGAAAGACAAGGCTGCCTCTGCTGAAGGATAATGTAATACTTCCTTAGACAGATGGCAACCCTTAACCCTATCCCACCAGTTCATGAACTTTTTGTGGGTAAAATCTTTAATTATCTCAATCTGAGTTGATAAGGACGGAGCGATTATCGGTTCAGGCGAACATGGCGCTCGCTTGGCAGCCCTTTTGGCAAGCCTATCAGCGTGCTTGTTACCTGAACAAGTCGAGTGTCCTTTTATCCATTGAAGTATGACACAGTTATGCACTGCGGCCTTCTCCAATGTCAGATGACAACCCATAACAAGTCCTGAGGTAATTGTTATTCTACTCAGGGCTAAAATAGCTTGTCTACTGTCAGTATAAATTGTAAAAGTCTTACCTACCAAGTTGGATCTGACAATAACGTCAGCGGCAAGTTGTATGGCGATTAACTCCGCCTGTATGGCGGTGGTACTTATACCTAAAGGTTCAGATACGTGGAGTCGGAGATCGTACGAGAAGACTCCGGCTCCAGCTCCTTCCCGTCTCTTTGAACCATCAGTGTAGATTTTAAGGCTGTTTTTTACCTCTACTTCTGTGGAGCTTGGGTGGGTGAGATATTTCTTCGTAAAAATGTGTTGTAGGGGTGTAAAGTCCGTTACACACTCCAGAATTGGTGAGTAATCCACCATTTCATTCCAGAGATTGGCATTTTTACTATTTCTCTCACCCATTAGAATTCCTGCTGCTCGCAGTCGAGTCATGGTCACCAATGCCACCTCTTGGATGAACAAATGAAGTGGCGTTAGGTTTAACATGTTTTCCATGGCTGCAGTGGGGGTAGTCCGCAGCGCACCTGTAACATACAAACACGCAAGTCTCTGTACTTTATTAAGTGCAGTAGTGGATGTAGACTGTAGGGTCTTTGACCACCATACTACTGCACCATAAGTAAGCATAGGTCGGATTACAGCCGTGTAAATCCAGAGGGCATTTCTGGGTGACAAACCCCATGTCTTACCTATAGCCCTCCGGCATTGACCATGTCATTTTATTGTCAAGTGTGATGCCCAGATATTTAACTTCTTTTGACAATACCAATGGAGTATCAGCAAGGGATGGCATTCTGGGATTGCCAACCTTCCTCATCCGTGTGAAAAGAATCAACTCCGTCTTCTTAGGATTCACAGAGAGTCTTTGTTCGTCACACCAAGTCTCTATCAGTTTGAGAGCTACTTGCATCCTGTCAAACAGCACGTTTATATACTTGCCTTTGACGAGAATGGTTAAATCATCTGCGTAACCAACTGTGATAAAGTTGGCTTCGGCGAGGCGGTTCAAGAGGCTATCCAGGGTGAGGTTCCACAAAAGTGGGGATAGTACACCCCCTTGTGGACAGCCTCGAGTAACTCCTCCTTGAAGACTGACATCGCCAGCCCTAAGCTTAACTGTCTTATGTTTAAGAGTGTTCTCAATCCAACCACAAAGAGTCGGTGGAACATTATGCTCTAACAAGGCATCGTTAATACCAGAGAAAGTTGTTTTATCAAAAGCTCCCTCTATATCTACGAAAACCCCCAGGGCGGACTCCTTTAGGTCCAGCGCCCCACCAACAAAGCTGGTCACTGAGTGAAGAGCCGTTAGTGTGGACTTGCCCTGAGTGTAAGCGTGTTGATTAGGATTTACTGGTTTAGTTGGAAGACAAATCTCTAATATAGCGATCACACAGTCTCTCCAGAGTTTTCAAAAGAAAGGAGGAGAGACTGATTGGTCTAAACGATTTCGGTGTGAAATAATCAAGCTTACCCGGTTTTGGTATGAAGTTCACTGTGACCTCACGCCATCGACTGGGTATATAGCGCAGCGCCAGGCATGCTTGGAAGATTTCCAAGATTTCCAATCAATTATTTATTGCCGTTTTATTTTAAAACTGCTGAATTGATTTACAGATTTCTTTTATATCAAACATCTAAACTATTAATAATTGAATGTAAATAAAATTCGATGCACTTCAAATGGATTACTTTATTTATTTCTTTTTCTCTACCGATTATTATTTATTTCTAAACGAATTTATAATTTCTTAATCCTCTCCAATCTCAATTCTCTAAGATTCTGAGGGTAATTTGAAAATGAAAACATATAAAGAAACACTCAACAACATTTATCCTAAGAATGTTTTGTAACCAATTGACGTATTCTCCTGATGATGCTATAATATGCGGCAAAACCGGTAGAGAAAAAGAAACAAATAAAGTAATCCATTTGAAGTGCAAAAAAAATCGAATTTTATTTACATTGAATAAAAAATGGAAAGAAAATCATTAAATAATATATTAATAATTGCATTAATTATACAGGTCATCCACGACGACCGTTCATCAGAACTTTACAGGGTTCTAGCTAAAACAAAAATTTGATAATTCAGATTTAAGGATTATTAATTGCGTTCTCTTCGACTAAAATATTTTCAGATTTCTAGCACTTCCGGTTATACCGGAAGTCGCCACCTATTTTATTTTTTTAAATAGAACACCCTATATATTTTTACAAATTTAGATTTGTCTGTTTTCAAGGTTTATGAATAACTTTACTTTTTGCAATTTGATTCGGCCGTTCTCGAGTTATTCGAATTTTTCTAGAAAAATCTGCTCCAGCAGACATTTGTTAAAAAAATCAGAGAAAACTCGATTTTTGGGATATCAATTTAGGATTCAGAACATGCGTAAACAACGTGATGGAGTATGTTTTGGTGCCAAGTACGGCCGTCTAGAACGTTTGGTCACTTTACTACGGCACGTTAACTTTTCGAAATTTAGAAATACCATAACTTCATTTTTTTAAATGGCACCCCCATATTTTATTACTTAGTCGTCTTAGGTGTCTTATTTTACATCTTTTATATCAGATATGTCCTATACCTAACATTTATAGTTTGGTTAACACTAGGTTAAATATCATATCGATATTTAACCTAGCGTATAACCATATGAAGTGGCCTTTTGAAAATTTGCAGACTTCTGATGTTTGATGCCAGCTTTTTAGTAAAATATTTTCAGGTTCCGGGTACTTGGGGTTACACCGGAAGAGGTGACAATTTTCATATTTCAAATGGAACACCCTGTATTTCATTACATTTTTGAAATTTTTGTTCAATTTTAGGCCATTTGTATGTTGCAGCCGACACGTATGCGCAATTATTTGGTTGCACTCTCCATAAATTATTATCAAATTCAAATAATCCTCATTACTAAATTCCAAATGTGGCATTTCTTGAGAACAGATCACTACAAAAAGTAACCTAGTCATCACACCAACAGAAATAAACCATAGTGAATGATTCTAGTTGTAGGTCTTGTGTTAGTTCTAGTGATAGCGGTAGTGTAAAACTAGAACTAACACTAGACCTAGGACTAGAAAATATCTATTAACTTTCTAGTGGTCTAGTGTTAGTTCTAGTGTTAGTTTAATAACAATACAGAACTAGAATCATTCGGGTTTAGCCGTCTTGAAAGACGTGCGGCTAAATCCGAATGTTTCTAGTGTTAGTTTAATAACAATACACAACCTAACGCTATCTAGTGCTAACTAGCACCAGTTAGCACTGTCACTAGAACTAACACTAGACCTAAACCTAGAAACATTCGGATTTAGCCGCACGTCTTTCAAGACGGCTAAACCCGAATGATTCTAGTTCTAGGTCTTGTGTTATTTCTAGTTTTAGTTCAATAGCAATACACAACCTAGCACTATGTAGTGCTAACTAACACTACTTAGCACTGTCATTAGAATTAACATTAGACCTAGAATTAGAAAGATTCGGATTTAGCCGTACGTCTCTCAAGACGGCTAAACCCGAATGATTCTAGTTCTAGGTCTTGTGTTAGTTCTAGTTTTAGTTCAATAGCAATACACAACCTAGCGCTATGTAGTGTTAACTAGCACTAGTTAGCACTGTCACTAGAATTAACACTAGAGCTAGAACTAGAAACATTCGGATTTAGCCGCACGTCTTTCAAGACGGCTAAACCCGAATGATTCTGTGCTAGTGATTCTGTGCGAGTGATAGTGCTCGTGTAAAACTAGAACTAACACTAGATCTAGAACTGGAAACACTCGGGTTTAGCCGTGCGTCTGAGAACGCTCGTTAGTTCTAGTTTTACACTAGCACTGTTACTTGTAGAACTAAAACTAGGTGTCCACTTGCGAGAAATACTCTCGAGAGAAGCTATCGAAAGTATTTTTTGTGGTGGACACACATCTGAGAGTAACTATCAGAGAGTTTCTACCAACTTTCGGAGAGTAAACAGGTTGAGATTTGTACTCAAGTGGATACGCATAAGTTATCTATTATGAGAGTAACTGTCAAAAAACGAACACGGTTCGAATTTTGCTGCGAGTTTTCTCAATATAACACGTTTAAAGATAACGTCTAAAAGAAAATGGTCCCAAGAAGAAATATTTTCTTCATACACTTCATATGAAGAAAATTCAGTTCTTTGGAATACCAAATCTAAAGAACATAGAAATCGGGAAACGAGGGATGCAATTTTAACAAGTATTGGACAGAAATTTAAACGGGATTTGTACCATTGGTAATATCTAGTCTTCTGACAACATAATTTGGTCTTCTGACAGTAAAATTAAGTCTTCTGCTAACAGTATTTGGTTTTTTAGTAGTAGTGTGTAGTCTTCTGTAAGAAGGATGTGCTTCATTTGCAGTATCTAGTCTTTTACTAGCAATACTTAGTCTTCTGCCAGTAATATCTAGTCTTCCACAACAGTATTTCGTCTTCTGATAGTAGTGTGAAGTCTCCTGTAAGAAGAATCTGCTTCAGTTGCAACATCTAGCCTTTCATTAGTAATACTTAGTCTTCTGCCAGCAATACCTAGTCTCTTTCAGCAATTGAGGCGTTTAAGTTTATATTTTCTAATAATTTTCCAAAATACTGCCAGACCACTATTAAGCTACCATGTGCACGACAATAAACTTATAGTTTGCATTTATAAGTGCCATTAAAGCAATCGAGTTCACTTAAGTAAAGGTCTTAACCAGTAATAAATACGTACGAAGTTTCAAATTCTACGGTTTACTTACAGCCGAAATACAAAACAAAATGTAAATTTTTGGCTCAACTTTGATAGCTAATAGCTCCATCACATCCAAAAAAGTTATATGCTTTTGTGCATTTTTACAAATTATTCAATACGTTTCTTTCCATTCACGTCGCTAATGTAGAGTTTCTTTTGCAGTACGCGTCCGTTATAGCCGGCAGATTGCTAAACTCTTCCAACAGTTTCTGCACTTATTAATTTGATTTTGAAGGTTTGCTGCTATTTTTGGGAATTTTCTCCGAAGATTTGCAATAACTTCTTCTCTAATGCTTCGTTCATCTCGGGGAGTTAGCAATTTTGGACGGCCCCTACGTGGTGCATTTTCAATATTTCCGGCATTTACAAACTTTTTAATTATGTACTGAATAGTAGAAGCACTTTTATCAGGTATTTTAGCTATTTGGCGTGTAGAACGACCCTCCTTACGCAATTTTATGACTATTTTTCTACACCTATATCCGTTCTTCAGGGTGGTATGGAGTGTAACCATTACTGGTAGGTTAGATAAGGTTGGGTTAGGTTGGGATTTACAAAGACATGACAAAATTTCCGTCAGAATTCAGCAATTTTGAAGAATTATTAATTTATTTTATTATTTTAATGAATTTAAGTGTTTTTTTATTTACAAATGCGTTCAAATAAAATAATTATAACTATAATAAATAAATTATCTCTTATATACAATTCTATTTTAGAAATCTTGCAAAAACCGTTGGTGTACGATGACTTTTGACACTGACTGTAAGTAGGTAATTCCTGGCTTCTATGGAAATATAATATTTTTGTATTTTACATCTTAAGTAAAATCATTGTCTTTAAATATTTAAAGACAAGGGTTAAATTCACTGTATATTGTTATACCATCTTAATAACTATCTTTTAGAACCGCACTGTATACACCTATCAAAAATAATAAGTGAGGTTATGTACAACTGTCACTTTCCTAACCTATATCATAATTTTTAATTGTAATACTTGATAGTGATTTAACAACACTTTCACAACTAATCTTTTAAACTATACCTTATCATGTGATTATTACAATTTAATTGTTTCTAATATATTTTAAAACTTGAATGCTCGAGTATTTCACTCATCGTGGAAATCAAAATGAAGCAACAATTTATTTGCGTTATGTTAAAAAATCGGATTGGTAATAAATTGTGTTTTTGCTAATAGGAAATGTGATTGGTCGTTTTAACGCATGCGAAATGGTTGCCTCGATTTGGTTTACCCGGTGGACGAGAAGGGCAATACTACTATAGTATAAAACCATTTCTAGGTAAGTGTTGTATCCTCATCTCTGTTTAACATTTTATTTATTCGGTTATTTCTATTTCTATTTAATAGCCCATCCACCATATTCTTAAAGGAGTCTTATCGTAAATTCGAGGATACGTTATGGAGGTACGTAAAAACATTTATTATTTATTTATTGATATAAACTTGTTTATTCTAAGAACACTGATGCATCATCAAATTTTAATGTATTGAAGAACGGTTCTCAAAAGCTAATATTTTTAAATTACTTTGTATAAACAAAGTTTGAAACTAAAAGAAAATGTATTAAAGTTTTAGATAAACTTAAAATTAAACGTTGATATAATACAAACTTAATCAAATACTTTAAAAGGTGTAAAAGTTGGTTGTTTTATGTCGGATTTAATACAATTTTAGGTTGTTTAATAAGGAAAAACAATAAGGTCATCACGCAATATGGCTTCCAATGCTGGGTTACACGTGAAATACGCGTGACCTGAAACGCTAAGGTCGATAAAGACACCTTGTTCAGACCTTGTCGAAGTATAGCAAAAAACATGTCATCTTGGTTGCATACTTTATTATATATTTTTTAGCAATTTCTTGTTTTTTAATTTTATTTGTTGTTTGTAATTCGTATCTACAAATTTTAAAATATTTAATTATTGTAAATATTATTTCACTTAATCTAATAATATTGAAAATAAAAATAATGGCATGAAGTTAGGAACAAAAATTACTTTGAGATGATCTTTACGTTGATAAATATGATAAATAACGTTAAAAAGATTAAGAAAATTATTTTAACTGTATTTTTTTTTAATTAAATAATAATTAAAGAATTGATAAAGAGAAAACATCTATTTTTAAAAATTAATAAGTGAGGTTAAAAATAATTTTTTAGTTTTATCAAGTTTGCCGATTAATGTAAATAGAAAAAATGTTTGAAGTTATTTCTTCTTCCTCTTTATATAAGGCCTTTGCTTTGTACCAGCTTTCATACCACCTTGTGGGCGAGCGTCCAGGAAGTCTGTTTAATCTTGGGATACCATATTATTATTATCTATTTAATATATCAGTGTATTTAAATATAGCTCCCGTAGATAGAATCCAAATTGGGTTATTCCTTCAGAGCAAATCCATGGAATAGAGCAATTCTATGTTCTAGTGTTAATTGTTATTAGGTGTTAGATTGTTGTCGATTGTTGTGACGTTTAGCCGCACGTCTCTCAAGACAGCTCTTGTGTTAATTGTAGTGATATTGCTAGTGTAAAACTAGACCTAACACTAGACCTAGACCTAGAAAGTTTCTAGTTTGTCTAGTGTTAGTTCTAGTTTTAGTTCAATAAAAATGTATAACATAGTAATATCTTATGCTAACTAGCACTTCCTACCACTGTCACTAGAACTAACACTAGACCGAGAACTAGAAACATTCGGATTTAGCCGCACGTCTCACAAGACGGCTAAACCCGAATGATTCTAGTTCTAGGTCTTGTGTTAATTCTAGTGATAGTGCTAGTGTAAAACTAGAACTAACACTAGACCTTTTATATTCGCATTGTCGCTAGAACTAATACTACACCTAGAACTAGAAACATTTGGGTTTAGCCGTACGCCTTTTAAAACGACTAAACCCGAATGTTTCTCTTTCTAGGCCGGATATTTGTTCTAGAGACAGTGCTAAGTAGCACTAAGTTGCACTACATAACACTAAGTTATTGTATATTTTTATTGAACTAAAACTAGAACTAACACTAGATCTACAGCTAGAAACTTTCGGGTTCAGTCGTGCGTCTTCAGATTCTCAACACGGCTGAACCTGAATGTTTCTAGGTCTAGTGTTAGTTCTAGTTTTAGTTCATTAGAACAATATAATGCTGAATAACATCTAAAACTAAAGCAAACACTAGAACTAGAAACATTCGGATTTAGTCGTACGTCTCATAAGACGGCTAAACCCGAATTATTCTAGGTGTAGTGTTAGTTCTAGTTTTGCATTAGTACTGTCACTAGAACTAATACTAGACCTAGAACTACAAACATTCGAGTTTAGCTGTACGCCTCTTAAAACGGCTTATACTTTTTGTCCTGCATAGCTATTATAGTTGGGACCAACCCCTCAAGAATGTTCCCCGAGTTGTCTATATTATCAATAAATCAAGGGCGGTAGTTCTAGTGTTAATTGTTATTAAGTGTTAGATTGTTGTCGAAGTCCCGTTCGTGACGTTAGCACTGAATAACAATTAAAACTAGAACTAGAAACATTCGCGTTTAGCCGCACGTCTCTTAAGACGGCTAAACCCGAATGATTCTACTTCTAGGTCTTGTGTTAATTCTAGTGATAGTGCTAGTGTAAAATTAGAACTAACACTAGACCTAGAACTAGAAACTTTCTACGGCTAGGTCTAGTGTTAGTTCTAGTTTTAGTTCAATCAAAATGTATAACATAATATCTTATGCTAACTAGCGCTTTCTACCACTGTCACTAGACCGAGAACTAGAAAGATTCGGATTTAGCCGCACGTCTCTCAAGACGAGTAAACCCGAATGATTCTAGTTCTAGATCTTGTGTTAGTTCTAGTGCTAGTGTAAAACGAGAACTAACACTAGACCTAGAACTAGAAACTTTCTACTTCTAGGTCTAGTGTTAGTTCTAGTTTTAGTTCAATCAAAATGTATAACATAATATCTTATGCTAACTAGCGCTTTCTACCACTGTCACTAGAACTAACACTAGACCTAGAACTAGAAAGATTCGGATTTAGCCGAACGTCTCTCAAGACGAGTAAACCCGAATGATTCTAGTTCTAGGTCTTGTGTTAATTCTAGTGATAGTGCTAGTGTAAAACTAGAACTAACACTAGACCTTTTGTATTCGCACTGTCACTAGAACTAATACTACACCTAGAACTAGAAACATTCGGGTTTAGCCGTACGCCTCTTAAAATAGCCAAACCCGCATGTTTCTCATTCTAGGTCGAATATTTGTTCTAATGCAGTGCTAAGTACCGTAATATGGGGTTACTTGGACACGTTTTTTGTGCATTTTTCAAGATTAAAAGTGAAGAAATAAAGTTAGAATAACAGAAACTAGTTCATCATACCAACTTAACCTTCAGGATTATATATCTATCATAAAACGTTGAAAATACCAAATACAAACAACAAAAAATATATAAAAAAGTGATGTCCGAATAGCCCCAATAAGGCTTCTTGGACACTAATCTTGGTTTTTGGGACAATCTTTTACTTTGCATGTCAGATGGTCAAGTTCCCCTGACAATGTAACTGAAGAATTAAGGAACGTATTTTTATGTAAAAGACACATTTTTTATTGAATTAAACATTAAAAAATATTAAATACATTTTAACGAAACTGTATTTATTTCTTCTTACAAGTGTTTCACTTGTTTATCGAATGTCGGCCTTTGTCAAGGGGAACCCCCAATTCGCAACAACAGCCAAAGTTTCAGAAATCAACAGTTCCTCAGACTTGCTTAATACAGTCGGATGTCCAACGGGTCTTGAATTCCTTCCAAGCATCTTTCGTATTAATGTTGTCCGAGACACTTTGAACGTTTCTGCGGCTTTTTTCTTTGACATCCCTTTCCAAACTGCATCCATGGCCTTTTCCAAGTCTTCCACTTTGTGATTCACGGGTTTTGACCTTGGAGTTTTTTGATACGTGCGCATCATTTTTTAACAACAGAAACAAAAACATAACCTAACCTCGCTTTCGTGTCACAGGACTGAACACGTATGCGTTGTGTCCATGTAACTCCGGAGTGGCCAAGTAACCCCATCTTACGGTAACACTAAGTTATTGTATATTTTTATTGAACTAAAACTAGAACTAACACTAGACCTAGAAATTTTCGGGTTCAATCGTGCGTCTTCAGATTCTCAACACGGCTGAACCTCAATGTTTCTGGTTCTAGGTCTAGTGTTAGTTCTAGTTTTAGTTCAATAGAACAATATAATGCTGAATAACATCTAAAACCAAAGCAAACACTAGCACTAGAACTAGAAACATTCTAGGTCTAGTGTTAGTTCTAGTTTTGCATTAGTACTGTCACTAGAACTAATACTATACCTAGAACTACAAACATTCGAGTTTAGCCGCACGCCTCTTAAAACGGCTTATACTTTTTGTCTTGCATAGCTATTATAGTTTCGACCAACCCCTTAAGAATGTTGATCGCCATCTGCGCAAGCTTTTTCGTCTTTACCTTTGGGTGGACTTGGGACCCTCGATGTAACGACCTTCTCAGTAGACGCTACTTTATTAGCATATGAAACTCCTCTCTTCATTTCAGCGTTCTGGACCTTGGCCTTTCTTTCTCCGGCCTTTCGCATCTCTTTGATTCCTCTTGGGCAAACTTCCCGGACTTCGAATAACTTTTTTCCTTCTTCGTTCTTGGTCGTATTTACCAGAACTAACGGCAACTTCTTGTCTTTTCCGTTCATTCTCTTCACGCTCTTTAAGTGGATTCCCTTTTCCCTCAAGTGTTCTTCTATTTTCTTGGTTTCAATTCCCCCCGGGATTCCTTTTAGCACAACTTTCAACTCCTTCTCCTCTGGGAGTTGGTAATAATGAAACTTCAATTTCATCATTTCGAATACTCGGCGTAGTTTCATAAAACCTTCCGGTGTTGCCATGAATATCTTTATTGCTTCCTTCGCATTAAAGTTTTTCACAATGTTTACGCCATTTTCCATCAGTTCCATTTTTGGGATATCCTCCTCTTCCGGTTCGGCTGGTAAGACCCTTGGACCGGGATGAAGCTAGCTTCGCTAGCGTCCAATGCCATTTCGCTGTCCGAAATTGGACTGGAGTTTGCGCCTCCTCTTTGCTTTTCTCCTCACCTTTGATAAATCTTGTCAGATCGCGGAACTTCACTTCGTGCCTCGTTAAGCTGCCTATCAAAACTTTCAGCTGCTTCAAGCAACTTCTTAATTCTTTATTGTCTATATTTGGCACTCTCAGGTCGCCACTGCTTTTCGAGGGTTTATTCCTCTTAGGAAAATCCTCAATTTTCCTGGACCCCTAGAACTAATCTAGTGTCAGTTCTAGTGCCAGTGTTAGCTTTAGTTTTAGTTGTTAAGTATTTCCTAATTGAAAGTGTGAAATAATAGTTGCCTATCCATGTGTGACGTCACGAACGGACCTTCGAGCTGCGCTTTACCTGATTCTCGGCTCTTTCGATATGGATAGTGCTTTAGACTTTCTTCGTGTCTTTCTGCCTTCCATTTGTATTTGGCCCCAATTGTCCGTATTTAGCTCGACTATAATGTTTTGACAAAATCACATGTATGCTGTTTTGTTGTATCCTATTGATTTTTCCATGATCTGTCTGATTGCAAAGACCGGGTCTACAGTTTTTCCTAAAGTAGTTGTTGTCAACATACTTTATCGTTGAAAATTTAGCTCACCTGTATATATATTTTAACTCTGTTTTTTTTTTTGAAAAATATAAATTGAGCGGTAAAAAATATCTTGATTAGATTCGATGAAATGAATAAAACAATATAATTTTATTGGCTAGCTTATAAATTATTTATTATTGTTCTTTTTTTTTTTAGAAAATCCAAAAACTAATAAAACTTATGATTAGAATTAAGATCACACAACAAATTTTTTATCGTTAATTAAACAAAGAGGGTTTCTTAAACATTGTTTATCTGGAAAAGATTTTTTTTAATATTATTTAATTTGATCAACTCAAAAATTTATTTTGGCACACCACCTAAAACAAATTCTGCATCTATTTTTATAACCACACTGAACATTATTGCATGAGTCTTGGATCTAAAAGATTATTGAGAGTCTAACTTGAAAACCGTTTCAACAAACTTTATTTTTTCCCCCATTTAACACACTCTCCATCATAGGGTTTCCCTAAATCATTTTCTTGTCTATGCTTGTTTCAATCGCGAATAGATTACAAAGGCTCGATCCGGTATATAAAGGAAAATTTAGATCTTACAAAACAGTCGTTCGTAATCATTTTTCTCGATCGGTCTTCTGTCAACGTTTAAATTTAAAGTACCAGTTTAGAATGACTTATTCTAGTATTTTCGATGGGGTGCGTATATTTTCGTTTTATGTTTACATATTTGAGTGAGAGTGTTTTAATTTTTCAGAAGATATCGTGCCAAATTTGTTGGTAAATTTCCAAATCAAATTTTGACCTCTTTCTAACAACGTCTATTTTTAAATATGTGTTTTGATGTGAATTTAAATTTATAGAAATGTTTTAAAATTAAAACGATTAAGCATTTTTCTAAAATAATAAAATTATGTATTAATTTTGATCTGTCATTTTGACAACCTCATGACATATTAACATAGTAATTCGTATAATAGATTTATTTCTGTATTTTACTTATTATTTCTCCCCTCCAAACTTCGGAGTTCAATAAGTTGAAATAAATAGGCAAAATGATAATAATAAGCTAATAATTCAATTAATAATTCATTAACAGGGAATTTTGTTATATTAAGTTTTGATCTATTTGTCAAAATGACGTTTGAACTGTCATTATTGAAAATTAAATTCATTTTTTAAATCTTTTTTAGGTAACAGCTTCAACAACCGACATAACTCGGGCTCAAAAACAAGCCTTAACCCAGCTTGATCACATTTGCGACTTAAACACCCATTATTTCACCCCAAAAACTCGTCTTTCAGGGATAATATGCACCATTGGTACTAAAAAATTAATTTATTTTTTTTAAATCATTAATGAAATAATTATTTTTAGGGCCAGCATCTCGAGATGTTCCCGTCTTAATCGAAATGATGAAAACTGGGATGAATATTGCGAGATTAAACTTTTCCCATGGTACTCATGAGTACCACGCAGAAACCATTGCAAATATTAGAGCCGCTGTTGCTGAATACAGCAAGCAAGTGAAGATACAATTTCCTCTTGGAATCGCTTTGGATACTAAAGGACCCGAAATTCGAACCGGATTATTAGAAGGGGTTAGAAAAAAATTGATTTGGGATTATTTATTAACATTTTTTTGTATTTAGGGAGGTTCTGCTGAAGTTGAATTAATCAAAGATGCTAAAATTAAGTTAACAACCGATAAACAATACGCTGATAAAGGAAATGCGGATATAATTTACGTGGATTATGACAACATAACCAAAGTTGTCCAACCAGATAATTACGTTTACATCGACGATGGTTTAATAACCATCAAAGTAGACAGCATAGAAGGTCCAACTTTAAATTGTACCGTTGAAAGCGGTGGGATGTTGGGTAGCAAAAAAGGTATTAATTTACCAGGAGTTAATGTCGATTTACCCGCCGTCTCCGAAAGAGATAAAGCCGATTTGCGTTTTGGCGTTGAAAAAGGTGTCGATATGATTTTTGCTTCGTTCATTCGCAACCCAGAAGCGGTAACGGAAATTCGCCAAATTTTGGGTGAACAAGGAAAAAATATCATGATTATTTCCAAGATTGAAAATCAACAAGGTGTGGATAATTTAGATGCGATTATTGAAGCTTCCGACGGGATTATGGTCGCTCGCGGCGATTTAGGGATTGAAATCCCAACAGAGAAAGTGTTTTTGGCTCAAAAATCGATTTTAGCCCGATGTAATAAACGCGGAAAACCCGGAATTTGCGCCACGCAAATGTTGGAGTCGATGGTTAAAAATTCAAGACCGACTCGAGCTGAAAGTTCTGATGTAGCTAACGCTGTTTTGGATGGAGCCGATTGTGTTATGCTTTCTGGTGAAACTGCCAAAGGAAGTTATCCTTTGCAGTGTGTTAGAACCATGGCTAAAATTTGTAAAGAAGCTGAAGCTGCCGTTTGGCATTGGAGATTATTCAGCGATTTAAATTCTAAAGTAATTTTATTTATTTATCATCGTGTTTATTTATTAAATATTAATTAATTTAGATTGATCCCCCAATCGATCCCGCCCATTCAATCGCCATCGCCGCCGTTGAAGCATCAACTAAATGTTTAGCAGCTGCGATTATCGTCGTTACCGCAACTGGGAGATCAGCACATTTAATCGCTAAATATCGCCCAAACTGCCCGATTATTGCAATTACTAGGAATGCGCAAGTTGCGCGTCAAGCTCACCTATACAGAGCTATTCTTCCACTTATTTATGAAGGTTATTAAATTTCTAAATAATTTTTTTATTAGCTTATTCGATAGTTTAACAAAGTTGAAGACATCCATAATTTTTTATTTTTCAAACTGGGCTTTAGTTTTTCTAAAAAAAATAATGTAAATTTGAAGAAACTTTGGTGACGTCATCGTCGTTTCGCACTAAGGTTTGTGTATAAGAGGTTGTCTAGGTTTATATGCAACCATACTGCGCATTATGTAATTGGTGAAAAACTTTGATTATATATAATATGGATTGAGCCAACGAGAGAGATAGCTTGCGCAAGGTGATCGAACCGAGATAGACATAGAAGCGTACTGACATATAATGGGCGTGCGTTAATTTATAAGATAAAAAACTATCAATTAGAAGTAACATTTATAATACTTACAGGTGATGTAAAACTGTATTATCGCGAACTTTGCACACGAAACAATACATTTTTAAACATAACGGTGTGACTGGCTGTGACACAACAAAACGATAAACGTCAGGTTTGAAACTTTTGTGCGCATGCGCCCGTCTGTTTAGTACCGTTTTATGTCTATCTTTGTTACACTTTCACATTATCGCTTTCCATCTGCGTCTATTCACCTTGAGCCACATTTTTGTTAGTAGATATATTCAGTTAGCTCAATCCATATTATATAGGGTGATTTATAACATACGGAGCAGATTAAAAGAGCAAGTACTAGGGGCCAAACTGAAGATATTTTCTTAATAATGTTTTGACTACAACGTAATAATCACAGAGATATAGAGCATTAAAGTTGAATTAATTGCCCAGCATTTCTTACGTTATACGGTATTACACTACGTTTAAATTCAAACTGCGAATATTTCGGGGTTACTTAAGCAATGCCTGATTAGCACCAATAATAAAATCTTTGTAATATGGCAGTTACGGCTATTTAAAAATTTGTTAAATCACTCAAAAACTGGTGTTTGTTTTTTGAGAACCGCTGATACCATGTTTTTATTGCTGTCAATCCAGTTGACTTGGTTACCTAGCAACGGACACGTCATTTAATTTTAATAATCAATGTCATTTAACGTCAAAATTAGAATTTTTACTAATCAAAAAATACAACGCTGCATACGCAAGACGTCTGTATTTAGAACGATATCCAAATCGACAGATCCCTTCTGAAAACACTTTTCTTCGGTTAATCCAGCGGGGAAGAGAGACAGGAAATTTGCAACCTAAGAAAGGTCTTGGTGGCGGTAGACTAAACAGACATGGAGTGAATGTGGAAGAAGAAATTCTAGAAATTGTGGAACCGGATCGAAGCACGAGTACTCGTCAAATTTCTGACCAACTCGAGGTATCCCAGAATTTTGTTTGGCGTACGTTGAAAAGTAACGGTTTACACCCCTATCATTTTCAAAAAGTGCAAGGACTGACTCCCGCTGACTATCCTTTGCGGTTGCAATTTTGCGAGTGGCTACTAAATCGTATCAACAGAGAAGCAGATTTTGCGGACAGTATACTGGTAACGGATGAATGCTGTTTTACCAGAAATGGTGTTCTAAATGTTCACAATTCCCATGTGTGGTCGGACGAAAATCCACACGTTATTCGTCAAGGCTCTTTTCAACAACGATTCAGAGTGAATCTATGTGTTTATACCAACCGAGGACTCGGCCGAGTACACTGTCTCGCCACTGTACTCGTTACGTGTGACCTAGGCTTTATAAAGAGATTATTATTATTATTGTTATTTTCTTGTTTTAGAGATTTTGTAATTTTGCATTTAAAACATTATTATTATCCGTTGCATAAATTAACATCTATTATTTCTTTTCATAAATTACGTATTAAAACTAAACAATTAAATTGTCTACTTTGACAGCTCCTTCAAAAATGAGGATGGCGTTGACAAGTATTTTAATTGTTCTTTAGTGAATATCAGCGGTTCTCAAAAGTTGACGCTAACTTATTTAAAAAATTAAGATGCGATATCTATGTAACTATTAAGATTTTAACAAAACATTATTAAGAAAATCTCTTCAGTTTGACCTCAAGTATCTACCCATTTAGTCTCCTCCGTATGTTATAAATCACCCTGTATATAATCAAAGGTGAAAAATAATACCGGGAAATAATTCAAATTTTTAAAGTAATGAACTTGAATTACTTTAATATACAGGCTGTCTCACGTAACTGGTTCGTTAGAACTTTTTCAGGTTCCACTATTCGTGGAGATTTGAAATTTTGGTAGCATGGGTTGTTCATTCGGATAATAATAATAATAATAAATAAATTTATTGCCATAATAAGAAACAAAAAATACAAATTAAAGAAAATGTATACATTTAACTTAATGCATAAATACGGGCAAAAGGGTCGATTTATCGCGTAAGCGATATCTTTCAAACAACCCAATCAATCAGCAGTATACTAAGTTATATAAGAAAAACTATGAATAAACGGCAAGCTGCTATGCTAAACTTATGGTCACTAAAAACGGTGCATAATGATAGTTGCTGGAATAAAAGAAGAAGAGAAGGGAGAAAAAAAAAAGTTCTCAGGAAGATACTTGGAGAGCCAATAAATGACGTTTTAGGTGGTTTTTAAATGTTACAAGGTGAGGAATATTACGGATCTCAGTAGGCAGACTATTCCAAAGGGTTATTGTGCAGGGTTATTGCCTGCACAGCAAACGATTTATGGTAAATCTCGGTACTATGGGTCGGGAACATAAGCACAGAATCTAACTGAGATCTAGTGGGTAAACCATGCGACGACAAGCGTTGAAATATACAATACAGATACCTCGGGGTTTGATTGTGAAGAACAGTATATCACATAGTTAATATACGAAACGATCTACAGTTCTGACAGCTTAATATCTGCAAATAATTACGGTATGGGGTTATGTGTTGAGATCTCTCGAGATCAAAGATATACCGTATGCAGTTGTTTTGAAGTCTTTGCAGTTTGTTTCATAGTGTTATCGAAAGATCAGGATATGCCGTGTCAGCATAATCAATATGGGGGAAAATCAGCGAAAAACAAAGATTCAATGTGTTCATCAAACGCTGCATGAGAAGGCCGATGCGTCGGAATGCTTGGCGCAAAAGCTTCTTCGGGAATTTTTGTGGGATCAAACGGATATACTCTCGTAGCTTCAAATCCCGTTTTAATATTCACCGGGGCGAGGGCTTTGTCTCACACTTTGCAAAAAGTGTTCCGAATCTCTGTTCTTGATGCTACGTCCAGTATTTCAATACGTTCTCATCCCAGTAGTACTCAAACGCTCTGAAAACTGATTTGTCCATGTGCTGTAACTCATGGGTTGTGTAGCTTGCGAGGCAGAAAAGTTCTACATCGAATTTGTCTGCAGCTTCTATGATGGAATGAACCAAGTGGCATTTAGCGCCATCAAATATCAGTAAGCACGGCCCAGAAAACTTATATTTTGGAAAATGGTGGATCCAGCTGACAAAAGCGTTCACTGTCATACTGCCTTTGGCAGTCATTTGGCAACTGCATCTGCTGGTAAAGAATCTAGCTACTCTGGCTTCATTCTTTTCCCTTGAACAAGATCATTGGGGGGACTACGTAGCTAATGACACTTCCACACAAAACAATAGTGACACTTTCAGCGTGCTCAGGGGTCACTAGGTGTACTTATTCATGAGATCATTGTCTTCCATCATCTTCCTAAGTTTCTTGAAATAGTCTGAACCAACAGCTTTGTTGAGGTTGTGAACCCTAGCACGATTCAGAGCAGTAATGACGGTATGGGGTTATGTGTTGAGATCTCTCGAGATCAAAGATATACCGTATGCAGTTGTTTTAAAGTCTTTGCAGTTTGTTTCGTAGTGTTATCGAAAGATCAGGATATGCCGTGTCAGCATAATCAATATGGGGGAAAATCAGGGAAAAACAAAGATTACGACGGATCATGGGAGGAAGGAAGCAACGGAGACTTTTCAGTGAGTGGAAACAATGATAGACCTTTCTGCAAACGGATTGAATTTGAGGTTTCCAGGACATTGTAGAATCCATAACCACCCCAAGGTTTCTAACCGTGTCTGACAGCTGAATAATGTCTCCGTCAAGCATTAAGTGAATGGATGAAAAATCATTCAGCTTTGCCAGTAAAGGTCGACTGCCAAACGCAATTGCTTGAGTTTTAGCAGTATTTAATTTAAGGCCGTAACGTTTGGACCAATCCAAAATATTGGAAAGGTCATGATTAAGACGTGCAATTCCTTCGGGAAAATCATCAATAGTTGTGGTAGTGTAAATTTGGAGGTCATCAACATACACATGATAGTTACAAGAAATACAGTGGGTGACGGCATTAATGAAAATCGAAAAGAGCAACGGACCCAACACACTACCCTGGGGTACACCACATTTAATATCACAAGCAGACGAGAGCGCAAAATCAGCACGCACACACAAGGAACGACTTGAAAAGTAAGATTGAAACCAAGATAAACATGAAGAGGTAAATCCAAGGGCAGCTAGTGACGCCAACAAAAGATCGTGATCAACCGAATCGAACGCCTTGCTAAAATCAAGTAATACAAGGATGGTAACACAACGTTTGTCGCAAGCATACCTAATATCATCTGTAGTCTTAATAATAAATCGCTGTTGTCGTGCTATGGCAACATTGGTGATTGCAACGGTTACGCAAGATCCTATAGTTTTCACGATTAATAGTATTTGGAATATGTTTAAGTAATAGCTTTGCAAGAATCGAATCGGATCTTTCGATCTAAAATATTTTCAAGATGGCTACCACCGGAAGTAGACCATAACTTCGTTATTTTATATACAGTTTGTTAGGTAAACATACGGCAAAAATTCAAAGGGTTATTCCTTGGCCTATTCTAAAAATATTGCGTCCTATGATGATTTTTGCAAAACCCCTTTGTTTCGAAGATATAGGGCGGACAAAATTTGCGACAGTAACAACATTTTATTATCAAAAAGTACATATAAAGTTGCTCAATCTACAATAAATGTTCGAAATGACTTCCTCCAGCCTTAATACAAGCATTCTGAGTTACATTCAGCAATTATCCAACACTGGAGTAGCGTAAATTAATGACTTCAGAGATTCCCAGATTTATTTGCAACCATACAATTCTCTATCTTTTGTTTGTTAGTATGATTTGTTTTGGATTGTCCTTATTATCAAACATTATGTTGGTTAGCCCCACAGCTAGACTGTTTATAGCCTTTCTTTTCGAAGCAATTGCTGAACTTGAAGCCTTCTCTGGAGTTGATAGGATGTGACGAATATCAGTAATTGATTTAAAGGGGCTTGATTCATTGAGCTTAATTCTTTGGCGTAAATCTGCCAAGGGAATATCATCTTCATCAATTGCTATAAACATAGCAGCCGATGCGATTATCGACTCCAAACAAGTCGGCAGAAACGTTGTAATCTGTACTGATAGCAGACAGGCTATGCTGGCGGTTGGCAGGCATCATACTGCATCATCGTGGGTGATGTCCTATCGGCAATCGCTCGAAGAGGCAAACGTATACAACAACGTCAGATAAAATGGCGAAAAGGACACATCGGAATTAAAGGACATGATCATGCGGACAGGTTGGCGAAACGGGCGGCTAACAAGTCACCGATCTCCCCTGAACCGTTTGTACCACTAGCTGTTAATACAGCATCAAAACTGATAAACTCCATCTCCCACCGAGCTTTTTGCGATAGATGGGATGGGACAGTAGTAGGTGCCTTTGCTAAGAAAACTCTGCTCTACCCTGACCGGAAGACATCTACTCAGTTTCTGGGAAAATCGCAAAGTGACTTGAGGCTTCTCACCCACTTCCTGACCGGACACTGCAGGTTACGTAAGCACATGTTTTACATGAAGCTGGCGAATACACCCCTCTGTAGAGGGTGTGAAATGGAAGACGAGACGGTAATTCATATTGTTTGTGACTGTCCAAACCTCGTGTACTTAAGGGAATCTATTTTCGGAGTACCATGACTCCAAATTTCGGATATAAGGAACATACCTTTCTGTTCTATATTAACGTTCATGAAAAGATTGGGCTGGTTTTCTGACCCTTGAATGAACAGTAAATTGTGGGGACGTACAAAGGGTCCGCTGGGGCCTAAGTGCTGTGAGTAACTCACCCCCACATGAAACTACATACATACATACATCATCTTCATCGCTATAGAAATTCGCTTCAGGAATGCTTCAATGTGTTGGATCGCTTTGTGCAGTCAATGGATTCTCTTCAATGTGTCCATCAGACACTGCATGAGAAGGCCGATGTGTCGGAATGCTTGACGCAAAAGCTTCTTCGGGAATTTTTGTGGGATCAAATGGATATATTCCCGTAGCTTCAAATCCCATTTTAATATTCACCGGGGTGAGGGCTTTGTCTCACACTTTGCAAAAAAGTGTTCCGAATCTCTGTTCTTGATGCTACGTCCAGTATTTCAATACGTTCTCATCCCAGTAGTACTCAAACGCTCTGAAAACTGATTTGTCCATGTGCTGTAACTCATGGGTTGTGTAGCTTGGGAGGCAGAAAAGTTCTATATCGAATTTGTCTGCAGCTTCTATGATGGAATGAACCAAGTGGCATTTAGCGCCATCAAATATCAGTAAGCACGGTCCAGAAAACTTATATTTTGGAAAATGGTGGATCCAGCTGACAAAAGCGTTCACTGTCATACTGCCTTTGGCAGTCATTTGGAAACTGCATCTGCTGGGTGTACTTATTCATGAGATCAATGTCTTCCATCATCTTCCTAAGTTTCTTGAAATAATCTGAACCAACAGCTTTGTTGAGCTTCTGAACCCTAGCACGATTCATATTTTGGGCTTTCCTTTTTCGAATATTCGTAAACCGTTTCAAAAAACCTCGCAGCCAATCTCTTCCCATCAAAAAGCCATTGATTCTCCCTGCAATATTATTTGCCTCACTTCTTGATGCACATACCAAGTACACGTGGAGTCAAAGGATATCCGACATCGCTTAGTCGTATGATACGAGACGATATCTCTCTTTGTTCTTGAGCAGTAAGAAGTGGTTTTCTTCCCAGTTTGGATTTTGTGTCCTTGTTCTCTTTCAGATATCGTCGGAGTGTTCGCCTAGTAACATTAAAATGTTTGGAAGCTGTCAAAATCCTATGCAATCAGTTTAAAGACTATTTCAATACACCACAAGGCTCAGTAGAATGGCAAGAGAACTGGGTACAAAGAGGTTTAACATAACTACTTTATATAAAATATTAGTTTACTTTTATACCATTTTGACTACCTTTACTAGTACCATTCTAGTTTTTACCATTCTCGGTCTAGTGTTAGTTCTAGTTTTACACTAGCATTATCACTATCACTAGAACTAACACAAGACCTAGTGGCAGTGGTAGGTAACGCATAAGATGAAAGATAATACAACATATCTTTATCTGTATGAAACTGAAACAAGAACTAACACTAGACCTAGAACTAGAAAACTTCGGGTTTATTATTTATTATTATTATTATTATTGCTGCCGGGCTGAGGAGGGCGGCCCCTCTCGTTACCACGACCTATAAGATCTATTGTAACTTTAGCCCTCCAAAGGTTTAGGGCAAATGTAGGTCCTTAATGAACCTTAGTATTGTCCTGAGGTCTTGAACCTTTATGTCGGTAGGTAACAGGGGAGTTTTACCGAAGACGTTGTGCCTTAGACGGCCTCTGGCGACGCAATTGCACAGTATATGTTCAGCAGTTTCTGACTCGTCGTTGCATAGTCGACAAGTTTGATCCTCAGCTTGTCCAATGTGGAAGAGGTGGTATTTTAGGGGCACATGGCCGGTTAAGTAGCCTGAGAGCGTTCTTAGATCCCCTTTGCTGAGGCATAAAACCTCTTTGGTTTTGTTTTGCGACGGAGTTATCATACTCTTCGCTTGTCTGTGACCTGGAAGTTCTTTCCAGCGTAAGGCTATCTTTGAAGCCTCCCAGTTGTTGATTATTTGTTTTAGGTAGCTTTTTTGTAGTCCACATCCAGGTTGGGGTCCAATGAAGGGCGTGTTTGCTGCCTCTTTGGCCAGCTTGTCGGCCTTCTCATTGCCCTC
Source organism: Onthophagus taurus (assembly GCF_036711975.1). NCBI lineage: Eukaryota > Metazoa > Arthropoda > Insecta > Coleoptera > Scarabaeidae > Onthophagus > Onthophagus taurus. The sequence goes on along the minus strand of NC_091968.1, from coordinate 4,242,864 downwards.
AATGTTGCTGAATTGCCTTTAAGGCGGCCCGACTGTCTGTGAAAATGTTTATGGATGCATCTTTTTGTCCCTTCTGTAGGTTCAAAGCGGTGCAGAAGTTTATAGCAAGAACTTCTGCTTGGAAAATTGTTAAGTCCGAGCTGAGGGGCAATTTGATGTGGCTATTTGGTCCACTGATGCCCATGCCTACTCCAGATCTTACTGTCTTTGAAGCATCGGTGTACCAGGCTAGGGCTGCTCTTTTTAGTTGAGGCCCTCCTTTCGCCCAATCATCCCTGCTACTAAATATGACCTTATACGGTTGGTTGAAATTGTATTCCCTCGGTATAAGGTCCGTTTTAATTTCAATCAAGTGATTTAGACATGGGTCTTTGAGGATCTCGAGGTGTCCTCTGAGGTTACCCTGCATCAACTTGAGTGAAGAAACTGTTTTCAGTGAT